>NC_135561.1:18034239-18334239 GCF_964340395.1 Glandiceps talaboti | reverse complement strand
TTACAACTTAAATAAAGGTGCTGTTCATAGAAATTTTCAATAAATTTTGACTGTCGATACATTGTTTTATACAAGGACATGGCTGTGTGAACTCAAAACAGTTTATGTAGGGATCAGATTGCCGCGACGTTAGTTCAAAGTTCCGACTGTATATTTGCTCTTGAGGATGAGCATGTCGGCAAAAAGCGCCACTTTGGCATCCCGATTCGGACTCGCATACCTCCAACTTGTGGTCATTTTTTATTTATTTTGGGCATAAATTTAGTGGTAATTTTTTGTTGTTCTGTCAAATAATGAATTATATTTACTTAAACTAACTTTTCAAAAGGTATTGAGGTGACAACTTCAGATATTTTAGAACACTTTCATTGCCGGTGCGGCACAGACTATTGCGTCGTAATCTGATTAGTGAGCCGTTAATTAATTTCGTTCAAATTGTTATGACATAAAATAACATTTTTTATCAAATTTTCGCCCATTTTGACCATACAACCAGAATATATTAGTTTTGTAGGAACATGAATGTTGGTATTTTGTATTTTATTTGTGATATAAATGTATTGTTTATTTGTGATATGACAATAAATAAGCAACACACAGTTTTTTTAACGAAAATTTATCATTTTAACCCAAATTCTAGCTGTATATTTGATGTTTGGATGTGTGTAATTGGAAGTGTAATGTAGAAAATTTATTTGGCTTTAAAATGATACATAATTTTCAAAGATTAGGCAATTCTAAGTATTTTTATATCAATTTGATAACATAACACTCGCTCAAACTTTTATTATGTGTATGCTAATGAGGGGCCTAGTGGATAGCATACAGTCCCATGGGGAGAATAGTGGTGAAAGAGTTAAAGTATATTTCCGAGGTCCATTTCATGATAAAATGGAAAATATTTCAAATTTCTGTTAATAGATGTGTTACATAAAATAAATACTTTTTTCATTTTTGTATGCATTTGCATGCAAACAGTGTCCGTCTGTCTTTCCCTCCCCTCTCTCTACAATTACCCTAAAATACCTTAGCTAGAACAATAAATTGCAAAGACTGCAATAATCAAAACCCTTCAAAGATGACCTCTAACCTTGAGTAGACAGCATCCTGCAACCCTTCCTGTCAATGCAAACAGTTTATCAACACCTCCAGTTTCTTTCCATATCATGAGTTTCTTTGTAGGAGGTGCTAAATCTAATGTAGTTGTGATATCTGTTGTGTCTTTGAGTTGTGCTTTGATGATGTCACCAGATAACTCTTTTACATCGTCAACTACAAGTTTACGTTTGCGCCGATGCCTTGTTTCCTTCATTCCTGTAATATTGCAAATTCAAAATTGTTACTATTAACAAAGTTTTTTGTCTGACAGTCTACTTCAGAGCTGTCACTAATTCCAGATTTCAATACAGATAATATATACACTTTGTTTTCACTCAGTAAACTATGAACGAGTGTAGTGCACTTTGTAGCTGTACTGCAAGTCACACAGCTAATGTACCACACTAAAGAGAAAGCATGGTGCCAACAAATCCTTGCTACCCAGGCCCCATGCTTAGCAGATTTCTGCCCATGCTTCAAAAGTGTTCTACCATCGTTCTATACTGAGCTTCCAAGATTTATGCAAAAACACTGGCAGGGACTCCTTTCTAGGATCTCTTAAATCATCAAGTCCATGTTTACTCTATGATATAAGTTTTAATTGAATTTAAATAGAATTGAAGAAACTGACTGAAATAACGAAAAAATTGCACAACTAAAGAGTTCAACATTTACCTGTGACATCAATGGGTTCTAATGCAAATGCTTCCGCCTCATTGTGGACCAGTGTAGTCTGATCTACAGGTGGTGCTGGTGTTGCTGGCACAGCTACAGCTGTTGGTGCCTCTCCTGGGGTTTCTTCTTGAGGTGTCTCAACAGCTTTCATTTCTCCTGTAAACATACATATAATTTATGAAAGAATCCTCTCACTGTAAGTTCTTCATCAGTTTGATTTGGTATCAAAAGTATTCCTCTTTGATATGACATCAATCAACACTTTCCAGTTTGAAAATCAGAACTAATAAACCAATCAAATAAATCAAATTGCAGTACACCCGACGATGCTGACGAGATATCGGCGAATATTTGTGATTCACTTCCAAGACAGTTTTTTTACTCTGTGCTTAGAAATTTTCATTATTAAATAATTCACACTGTGCCAATATCCACAAAAACACAGCTACCACTACTATAGTTCCAAGAAGGAACAGAACAATCCTACACACAAAAATAAACTGTAGATGATCAAAGTGCATGTACTAGTTTTTATTGCAGTAACAGTCTTCACAAACTTGAATGAAGCAACTACAAAAAACTCTGCATTTGGTTGTTATAATGTACCAGTACATACAAGCTAGGGAAATGATTGTGAAGGTAGATTCACTTCCACTCACTACTAGAGGATTAAATGTATCAATACTGAAAGAGAGGAAAGCAATGGGTTACCTTCTTTTACTTCATCTTCATCTTTCTTTTCAGATGTATCTGACCCAATTGACACTTCAGTAGTAATCTCTGGCTGTTCTTCAAAAAGATTGGGTTCTCCCAAGAAACCATCGCCTGCAATAAAATTATATCACATAGAACAGCTTTAAATTTACACCGTCTGTCATTTCCTGAATTCCTATAGAATATGGATTAGTGCTACACTCACTAAACTTGCATAAGATAGTCTGGACTGAACTACATAGTATACAATCTCCTATATTGCTGTGAATGAATCTCTGCTGCTCTGATATTGATTTTGTAAGTTCCAACTTCAAGTGAAATTCCAGTTCCAATACCACCACAAAAGACATCACCCTACAGGTTTATCATACACTCCCACTGCTATTCTGTATTCCTCTGTTACCCAGATCTCCATCAAATCCACCACCATCTACATACGCCACCTCACAATACTGTAAATATTTCTTGCCTAGAATTTCAACTCTGTTGCTCATACCACCATAAAATCCACCACCATCTACAGGTTTATCATACACCCAAGCTCACAATACTGTAACCATTTCTTACCTAGAATTCCATCTCCCATACCCATGCCCATTCCACCACCAAATCCATCATCTTCTAGAGGTTTATCATAACCAACAAGATCCATAGGTTTCTCAAGAGATGAGTCGATGTTTGAATCTTTCTTCTCACTTGTCAGTAACAGGTTACTTTCATCAGCCGATGGCTTATATAGTGATTCTTCCATGTTACTACCTTCACGCAATACTTCACGGTCATCAAATGGGATGTCTCCTGCAAAGATAAACAAACATTTTCAATGTTTTTTCCCCTTTTTCTTAAAAAGAAAGACAATTTCTACCATAGTGGGTTGAACATAATCATAATCATTTCTATGAACTTGTGAGGATAAGACTGAGGACTAAAATATATATGAAACAATGGCAAGATGAACTAGGTCAATTACAGCGCCCTCTGGAGGTCAAGAAAGCAAATGAACACCACACTGACAGTAAACAGGTTTTAAAATTGTAATAATCATAATCAATGTTTTTGTGGTAACATCAATTTCAGGCCACAGGGTTACCTGTATTCATCATAGTTTGTGTGAAGAATATGCATAAATAAAAACTTCCCATATCCATGTTATTGTACTGCAGAGAGTCTATCACTTACCAAAGCCATCATCATGGCCAGCTAGTGTGATATTTCCAAAATCTTCTTTCATTGTGATTTCCTCTACTCTACTTTGATTCATGGTGAACTGCTTCTGGATGTCAATATCACTGCAAATATAAAGAAATACATTATTAGTTAACAAGGACATTAGTAAATCCTATATATAACACAAAAACTAATTTCATACAAAGGCAACTGTATAACTTCACATATGATATATCACACATACTTGCTAAAATTATTGGGCAACAATTTCATGAAAATCAACACTTTCTATGGCATATCATCTCTTGGGTCACTTGAATCACAGGAAAAGTGTTTGAGTTTCCATTTTAAAGAAATAATAGTTTGAATCCATAAACACCCAGGGCACCCCCTGAGATTAGTTATGTATTCTTTTAAAAGTAACTCTTTCATTCTGAAATTCAGATTTGAGATTCATTAAATTAACCCTTTCCATCATCTCAATAATGTTCATTCCATCTAGGAGAAACAGCTGCAACTCAATAATGCACGAGCATTGTTGGCAAGCTCAAGGATGGCGAGCCGAGTTCCAAGCATCGCAGTACCGCCATGTTTTCTCTATGCTAGGGAGATCACTGAAATGTTCTTTCCATCTATGAGAAACAACTAACACCGCAAAGATATTCATTTCATCTATGAGAAATAACTAAGAGGTACGACTTACTTGTAATCAGGTACTGGTGCATCAAAGTCATGGAATACTTCTGGCAGGGTGATGGCAGTGAATGCAGCCTCGCGGTTATCTTCTGGTAAATCCACAACTCCTGGTCTGAAAGCCATTTTGATCTTCACAAAGGCTTCATTACAATCTGCTAACAAGTACTTGGCTTTCCTACTGTGAATTCTCACAACACCAAGTAACAAATGACCTGATGTACGGAGGGCCATTTTCACCTAATGTCAAGATAACAGCAAATGTCATATTTTCAGTTATGCAGAAAAAAAGAAAGAGATTTCACCTAGTCTCATGTTCTACTAGACTGTATTGAACTTCAGTTTAGATGGTAAATTTCCACCCCTGGACATCACAAATCTTTGCGGATGACTCTCGTACACAAATTCTTCTAGCCTTGAGCTAGCCTAAGTAATTTTCTCAAGACTTGCTGAGCTACTTACATGAGTGCAACTTTTACAACCCTAACACTTTCTTGCAGTTTTTCACGAAGATGAATTATGTGAAGATTGAAACATTTGAATAGCTTACCTTAGGGTGGATAATACTTTCAACACTACTTTCCACATTGGTTTCAAACACATGGGCTTTAGTCAGCTTCTTGTCCCAATGAGCTGCCAGCCATATCCTTGCCAAAGGCCCCTTCTTACTCAGCACAAAATGTGCGTAAAACATGGTGATGGGCCTAGTGCAACTCTTCTACAACTACAAGTCACAATCCTGAAACAACAAAACACATAATTCTAATCATTGGTATTTTTTAATATAATCAATGTTCACACATAATATGGGAACTGCAGTTAATTAATTTCACTAAGGTTTGGGTTCCCTGGTACCAGAATAGTCAAAATCAAGTAAAATGAACATTTTTCCATTCATTTGGTGGGAACCGGAACAACTATGGTAGATTTTACCTATTATACCATGTATAAGCCAAAAATATGGAATTATACCCTGATTGCTCTACATCACAATGTGTGTCTACGTCACTGGTTCTGCTATGGTCGAAATATGAGTCAAAATGTAAAAAATTGTCATTACTATACTTTCCCCGATTTTTCTCCAATATTTTTTCTGCACTTAACTGGAAAATACAACTCGTAGTGACAAAGCCCCCTTAGGTCACTTGTATTTTCCTTGGCTGAAAGAAGAAACATATTGGGGAATAACATTTATAATCATTTTTTAACCACGCTACTACTGCAGATTTCATGAGCTATTTAGATATTAATAATTTATGAACATATTCAAAAATTAATTGTAACATTAATTAGCTACATACCTATTGTGTGCAGTAACAAAACTATCTTTTGTTCAGAGAGAATGCAAGTTTTAAAATGTAATTTTTTCACAATAAATTAGCTACTTCATTTACTATATTACAGTCCACACAATGAATGACAACAAATGTGGTTTGTCAAGGTACAACTGTTTCCCTCTAAACATGTTTTGTCAAATGTTTCGTCTTTTGAAAGTGGAAATTTACAAATAGATATTGTACATTTCCAGTATTTTTACACTGCTGTTGAAGAAACTAGGTCACAGGTCATCCAATGACACCTCTGCAATTTGTGATATCATACTCAATAATTTGACAATGAATGTTTTTGAAGACAATAATTTATTGTGATCGGTTTTGTTGCAGTTCCCTGACTGTATAATTTGGGTATTCAATACTGATAGTTGGCTTATCAAAATTATCAGTACCATATTGTCATGTTTCTATTATTCGCACTTCCTGGATTTATTACAATTATTTCACCGTTACCGAGTGTCTCTCACATCTTTGACATGAACATACGGTTGTTTTGTGGTGTTACGTGTAGCATTTAATACAAACGGAATCATTACGACTATTTCGCTGTCAAGTGTTTCCGATCGTGCAGACACGATCAAACAATTTCACCTTAGCACATTGCGATGAACCGGTATATTTATATCAAATCTGTCATGCTGTTTACAATAAAATCCAATGTTTCTATTCTGCCGATATGTCTGGCCTGGCACGGACGCGAACGTCGTGTTAGACATGAGCTTGCATACACTGCGATACAGTGAATAATGCCCACCCCCTTTTGAAAAAAAAAACATGAATGCAATTAAATATTTAAGCTTAAAATCAGTATACACGTATATACTATATTCCCGGCTTCTCTTTTCGTAAACAACCAATCAGACTATTATTTATCCCATTGCATCGCACTTACAAACACGCTCCCGTTCAATAAAGATGCAACGCTCAAAATGAGTCGTTCACCAAAATACAATAACCGCTAAATCATGATATACGAGCCACTTGGTACTAATAAGTCGAGTCTTTACATAAAATATGTTCAAATCTGGAGGAAACGAGGATGTATGATATCCTTTAGAACTAATTGTGAATGTTACCTGCTGCAATCGATGTATCTAAAATTCAGCGTCGATATTTTGAATGTGAAAATGCACAGGAAAGATGTCAAAATATGGCTGGTTTACCTTAAAATGAGTCCGAACAGGCACTCCTGGCCGCTTTTGAGGACTTACACGACTGAATCTCCACGGGTTGGTTTGAAATGTGCAAAATACTGCGTGAAATATTGAAATTTTTGAATACGATGTGGACGCGTAAACTACAAAATTAGTCCAAGATGGCGTCGCTTTTTGTTTCCCGCCCAAACACCATGTTCGAAATTTGAACAGTTTACGCCATTTTTGAGGGGTACAAAAAATAATCCCTAATTTGATTTTCTATGCAGATGTATTTGCGATAATATATCGAGTTTTATGTGATAATTTATCAATGAAATTGATCAAATATTTAATTTGCTGCACCTTTTTTTCGTACAATCATTCAAAAAACGTTTTAGTATGTTTCAATATACACCCGATTGACCCCTGACCTGTGCGTTGATATTATTTACAATTCCCCTGTGAAGCGTCAGAAAGTTGTTTATATGCCGCTGTATGATCACTTTCAACATTGTTTACAAATGTTAATAGAATTATTTTTTAAGGAAATTCATTTCTTTGCAACGTATTTTACGAAAAATATATAACTTGATATAATATACGCACAATTTTTATGATGAATATAAATTTCTACACACAACTTCCTGGATAAATTTCACCTAGTGGTGGCGCCATAGTGATGACGTGTTTAAATCACATGATAACTGTGATACCATAAAATGGCTGTTCTGGATGGAGCAGATATGTCCGATTTCCTCAAATTTCATTCACCGATGTAAAACTATAGTGTCGGGGATATTTTCAATTATTGTTCCGTGAAACAGAAGTATCATTTCGTTATGGCGGAGGGCGGAGTGTTGTCAGAGCCAACCCGAGAAGAAAGTGACGGTAAGTTCATGCAACAAGGTGATCTGATCGATCGCCACCGTACACCGGTATCTTTTCCTTGAACTTCAATGACTAGTTGGTAGAATATATTCCATGTTGTAAATACTTTGTAGAATATGGCGATGATGATTACAAAGAAGTTTATAAGTTATTGATTTGTGTAGGCTTTCAACCATATCAACAATCTGTTATCAGTATGGTAGTAGGTAGTAGTACATCGTAGTGAGAAGTAAGATGAACACTTGCAAGTGTGTGAGTAGCGTGTAACAAATCAGTAGCCGGTGACTCGTTGTCTAAACACCCAGTTCTCTTTCATCGCATTTTAACGAGGGGTCATTCTACAGCATATATGTTTTCGCTGACATTGCAGTATGTATGTTGATTTCATAGAAACACAAACAGCAACAAACACCGATTCTTTGTCCTTCCATGTTATCAGGAAGAGGCGTATCATATTGTTGTCAGTGTATTTTGATTACCCACCTGGTACCAGTGGTGGCATCGGAGAAAAATGTCACGCCGTCAGACAAATGACTTAATTATCATACTTCACAAAGTAGATATTAACAGACTGAGTTAGGCGAGACGTTTTGATTATTGGTTGTAACACCAACTTAGTTCACGTTGCGTGTCTCTAAGGAGATTGTCTGCACTGTAGTACATTTATTGTCCCGTATATACAATTCATGGTGAAATGACTGCCCTCGTCCTTACCGAAGTAAAACAAGATTATGTCATTTGTGTAAGTACAATGTTATTGATACATGAGCCATGGTTAAACTTGTTGTGTTACTCGATGTATTACAGTAATCCACGCTGTGTTTTATTTTGAGATGTGGAATCTGGGTGTGTTTTATTGTGTGGAGATTTTGTATATATGTTACAAAGCATGAGTGCACAATATACTGCATACCTATACATGTGCACAGTACATATATTTTGAATGGAAGTTCTACTTATGTATGTAAGAGATTGTATACAAATGTATCTATGTAATAACACACTTTAACTCTGAGACAGTGACATTGCAACAACACTTCAGTATCCAAGACTTATCAAATGTAAATTTTCAAAGAAAAAATCTACACAAATGGCAGTTAGAATTTATATAATATATATATATCACTATTCTTGTATAAGCATAACAATATTAACATATATAATAAATTGTATGTGAAGGTGATACTATCTCATGTAATGTACATCTTAGTCAAAATTATAGTCAGTGGTTAATAATTATGCTTTTGGTAACTGCTAGACATTGACTAATAAATGATACAAGATTTGTCTCGTCAGCTACAAGTTACAAGTATACATGTAATGTCTTCAATTTCTGAAATGTGTCAATTACATTATTAGTATAATTAAATTACACTGTAGTAATTGGTGACAGCAGTCACACGTAATGTATCCTTACAGGAACTAGTACAGAGTTAGTCATACAAATTACGATGCAATGGAGGAACTACTAGTCGTCATAAATGCCATTGTCTAGGAACTATGATAGTTGTCATGCTGGCTGTGTCTTTGTTCCTTCCACCTAGTGTGACTGTGTATCCTACTTATGTTTAATTGTGACAACAAGTGCCGCTTTGTGGATCTATACACAACAAAGAACATTAAATTATGAATTTTATTTGCAAGTATGTGTGGATTGTAGTCAACTAGTACTCAGTAGCTTCCTGTATAGCCATTGTTAAAACTTTACGTATGTTGATAGTATAAGGATCGGTTTTCTCAGAAATGATGGAAGCTATATTCAACCTTTGGACAGACTCAGAGGGGACACGGAAAGTAGAAATATATTGATAATTTTATAATAAAATACATTATAATTTCAGTAGGGTGTTTGTTAAAAGACAATTAAGTATGTAAAATCAATGGTAGTTCCCCAAGGTTTCACATTAATTAATATTTGGACCCAAGTATCAGAGTTCCAATCCCTAGCAAAGATTGTCTTAATATGCAAACGTAGCTAGATAGGAGAGTAATTTCTCGACTAAAACTGGCATAGAATGATTTCCATAAAGAGAAAAGAAAAGAAATTTTAGAAATAGAGTCAAAATATAAATTTGATAGCTGAAGGTGAACTTATAACAATTATATAAGTCATGAAAAATATGCATGTCAAAAAATTGACAAGGTCTGTTTTGAATTATTGAAACAGGGTGGATACAAAACATGTAAATGTCAGAGACAGACATGAATAGTTTGTTGACACTGTAAGTAGTATATACTGGATTCCACCCTTTGATTCGTAGAAAGCATAAAAAAAAGCAAAAGAATTTACATAATGATGTATCATTTCATCATGTACATTTCACTAGGTAGTACCATTATTTTGGGGGTGAGATCACTATGTCAAGGAGTGATTTTTGAATAATTTGAAGTACATGTATTATGTGGAATGTAATTTCTAATATGATCTCATATAGTATTTAGTGTATGAGCACATAACAATTCACAAAGAAAGAGGCAAGTCTACTCTTCAAACACTTTACATTAATTGCTTTGATTTAAAAAAAAATAGGTTTAGTACCACCTTCAAATTTATGGTATTGAAAAATCCCATGTGTAGTTATTATTAATGCACATGTATGTATATAATTTCTGCATTATTTTGAACTTAAATCTTTTAACCAACATTTTTGTAGCCTTTAAAATTTCCTTTGATTTCACCATCCCCCAAATTCATTCCACACGAGACTACAATATGGTATTCATGGCATAGATCTGATTCTAAGTTAAGATACATTGACCACACTGCCTCTGTAATGAAACTACGGCTATACCAGCACTGGTTACTGTTTCGGTTATACATTGGTAACAGGTCCAGTCTTGTGTGTAATCATACATATATATACTATATAGTAAACTGTATTGATATGTAAGCTCTGTTGTTTATTTTGTTTCATGTTGAGCAAAATTAGCATATAAAAGAAAAAGGATATAGCACTAACATTGAAACAAAATAAATTATAATGTATACTGTATACATAATATAGAATAAGGTATATATTGAATCTATTTCTGACTTCTAACTTTTATGGAAGATAAATTAATGAGATAGGCCAAAGCCTCATATACATGTAGTATAGAGTGTATTAAGATTGTGTGTTTTTTCAGTTTAGATTTCTGTGAAAGATTGACGATCACATAGAGTGATGATGTGTCCTTAGATAACATATCACGTGTCTACAGTGAGTATGACTGAATAACAACATGACTTGGTAGTTTACTGTGTGAATGTGAAAACCACAGATTTATGGGAAATCCCTATTCAAAGTTCAATCTGTTGCAATCCAATCTCTTGATTGAAATATGTGCATCCTGTACATGTGTATACGTATAGTGTGTTGTCTAGACAGAATACATTCTAGATCAAGTACAATGCAGAACCAGGGCTCGAAATTAACTTTTTTTCTTTGGTAGTCCTAGTGGGCTACCAGTTTCAGAAATTGTTAGCCCAAGGATTGTGACCTGTAGTCCGATATTCCTGAACTGAAAACAGATTTCCTCTATTGGAAAAATGTGTATTATTAAAATACTTTGATTTCCATAAATCTTCCATCCTCATCACATAATCAGTGGTAGCCTGAGTGGGCTATCAGCTGCAAACTATGGTAGCCCCATGACCAGAATTGGTGGTCTGTGGGTATGGGACTACTGTTAATTTCGGGCCCTGATAACTATGTTGTACTGTTGTACAATGCATAACTGTATTGTACTGTCCTACAATGCATAACTGTATTGTACTGTCCTACAATGCATAACTATATTGTACTGTCATTCAATGCATAACTATATTCATGTGTAGGATCTACAATGTAGGACTCGGAGTCTATCTCAAATCCCCTGAAATTTTACCCAGGGTACTCAGCCAACTGAGCTGATGCGTTACCTGGTAGATTCTGTGCAGTGTTTTTTTTTTTCAATCTGTTCATGACCATGTGACATTCATGTATTTAGATTTCGTGAAAACATGTTTAATCCCTAAAATACCTCTAAGATTATCAAAATGTGATTTGTTACTATCCGAACTCAACAATCGAAAATTATCACACCATGAAATCAGCTACATTGTATATTCATGCTTGTGTTTGATCTTGTCGCAGAATTTAGAACAGTAGACTGATGCACAAAAGATACATACATGTATTTACATCAAAGCTAGGGGGTATGAGTTAGGGATAGAATGATGATTAGACCCTTTAACCCGTAGCTGATTTCTGCCATTCATTTACTGTGAATTGTACCATGCACGAGCCATTTACATGTAGAACGAAAAATGGGGAAAAACGGGTATCTACATTACTGGTTATGCAGTGTTCGAAATATGAGTCCAAACGTTAAAATTTACTATTACTTTCCTCGATTTTAAAAAAATATTAGTGGCAATAGTATCATTATGTTATTCTCCAATATTTTTCTCATTCAGCGGGAAAATACATGTGACCTAAGGGTTGTCACTATTCGTCTGTTGGCTCGTAGTAACAAAGGCCCCTTAGGTCACTTGTAAAGAGTCTTATTTTCCTTGGCAGAATGAAGACAAATATTGGGGAATAACATCTAAATGCCACAGTTAGCTACATGCAGTGTTTCTTTGATATTGGGGGATCAACTATGAGCTCAGCTGAAAATTGTAGTGAAAACTTATCATTTTCACACCTTTAATTTAGTGGACCAGAAATGGTAACCCAAAATCCAAATGCAGTCAGCGAGTGAAAATAAATTTGAATGAAAACTGAAGTATGTCACAATTTATGATGCGTATATACTGCTAGTAAAGTAATTTAGACTAGGAATATTACACCAGTACTAGTAGTCACATCAAAAGAGTCGTAAGTAACTCTGAAAATTAAAAAAAAATGGTTTGCCCGCTATCAGGGTTGTGATCATTTCATTCATCATACTGGAAGAAATCTGATAGAAAGTTGTACAGACAATATAAAATTAAACTTTTAATTCCAAACTCAAACTTGACCCCCTTATTATGCTCACATGTCCATAAGGTCACAGAATAGTGGGTCAGCCTGTTGACAAAGACTGAAGTCAGAAGAGTGGAAAATTTCAGGTGCAATTTTCAAGTTTGTGTTTCAACAGTTTGGAACAAATTTAATTCAATACTATTGTGGTTTACCAACACAGATGAATTTTCATTTGAACTAGTACAGATTTCACTCTATGCCTACAAGCCTCATAATTTTTTATGGTGAACCCAGGTACGTGTAAAACAGCTTGGCAACTCAGGTAGATTTTATGTAGTTACCTGCTCCAAACTAAAACACTCTTAAACAACATGTTACTATTTTCATCACAGACAAAAATATGTGGAACAAAATTTACTAACAGTTTCTTTGACCTGAAATCATAGGGTTCAAAGTTCATATAAGGGCTTTGAAATATCATGGGTATATCAACTGTGTAAACATGGCAAGTTAGTTGTTGACATGTTTTGTTTGAAATGTCACAGGGTTGACAGAAATTACAAATTTATATTATATACTGGCTTCACACACAATGTTATTTCAGAACTGAAGTAGGCATATAATCTACATCTACTGGTATTTAAAATTCCTACCCAAAGACTTACTTTGTTATTCCAGTGTTCTCCTCTCCTGGGGTTTACACTAGATGTATTATATAAAGACAGCATAGGATAATGAAGACATTTAGAATTCCATATACATGTACTACTAGAGTGTTCTCCCTTAGCAAATAACATGTTACCATGGTAACAAGGATACCCTGGCTGCTTATAATTTCAAAGTACATTTACTGTACCTATGCCATGAATGTGTCAAAATCTTTCTCTAAGCTCTCCTTTTATGTGAAAATAATAATAATAATAGTAAAGTATACTTAATGTAGTGTGTAATCTCTGCAAGCAGAGCTTGAGGCGCAGAAATGGAAAACTACTCTATGGCATCAAAACAGTCACAAGGTCCATTATTTTCCCTTTCTGGTCTCCTTACCTTACATCACCTTATGTCTTTTTCTGACCGCAGTTTAACTGGTAGCTACAGGTGATAGTATCTCTCTGTGAACAATTCTTGGGAGAACACTGCCATGCTGCTAGTAGTAGTAGTAGTATGTAGATGATGTTAATTTGGTATTGCCATCCAAGTGTAAACCTGTGATCATTTCCTTGATATGTTTATTCATGTATTGTTGTATTTTTACAGCAGAATATACATGTAGGACTCTAGACTGTAAGATACATCATATTGTTCACCCCTATCAGGCTTCTTAATCATGACGATGAGTGCTGGCTGATAGCGTGGCACGAATGTATCTCACAGACTAATAGAACTCAATAACCTGTAATATTAGGATTATTACAAGTAATACTATTAATAGTATTATCATTAAGTGTGATGATGGTGTCAGCCATGACTTAATTGTCTCCCTGGAGTCAAGGTTAGAACTTTGTTGTGCAACTAAATTGAAGAATTAATAGGATGTGTACATGTATAGGTTTAACCAGGATTAATCCTGTTCTGCTCAACTTGTAGTCTTGTCTGTGCAAACAAATACACCCCACCCCCAACCCCATCCCCTCCAATAGAGGAAGTTAAAGGCCCAGCTCAATTTAGATTGAAATTTTGGTCTGTACAGAATTGTCTGGTAGATCTATAGAAATTTGGTCAGAATAAAAATACATGATCACTATGGCTTCACTGATAAGATATTAATATTGTGAGAACCAAGGATTGAGACCTCGGCCTTTAAATTCATATCCAGATTGAGATATGTTTATTGTTGCTGGAATGAGTTGATAACCTCTTCCAAGAAATATGTACAATACTGAAAGGGGTTTGGGTTTTTTATTGTAATTCAAATTAAGTTAAGTGTCTGGCCACGGACTGCTCTATTGTCACTGTCACTTCCTGTATTAAAAAAAAAAGTGTGTGAGAATATCCCCAACGGTATTGTTCTTTTTGGAAACTTATGCCCAGGAATTGTGTAACTATAATATAAAGTAGATTACTTTTCAATGTTGTATGAAATACGTAAAGAAAACAAACAGATTTTTGCATACAACTTGTAGTTGTAGGCATACCTGAAATGGCCATGCACACAAAGCTGTACAGATCATGAGATATTGAAAGGCCAGTCGATTATTATTTGTAAACACGGTAAACTATAAAGGCTTGCAACAGGAAACTGCGTATTCAAAGGTGAGACCCCCTGTCTCTTGGAAGTGGGGCCACTTTGCTGCTTTGACGGTGGTCTTAATATATAAATAATGTGTGTAAGTCGGTCAGTGAATAATCAATAGAAATATTGGTTTTCTTATTTTCGGGTTGTTTGTCTGGTTAATTTGTGTATTGGGTGGTCTGTGACATTTCTCTACAGAGTCTTGACATGGAATTTCAAAAGATACAGACCCAGAGACAATAATCCGGTGTTTGTTCGATTCAGGTCAAGTAGCCGTGGGATTTAGTTACTCTAATTTGGAGCAAATAATGTTTTTAAAAGTTTTGAAATGAAGTGTTGATAGTATTAGATAACAATGGGTTATTTTACAATCACGTCAGGTGGTATTGTGATTGGTGTTACCCACAAAGTCTTCACTACCACCCAACCACTTGTTGGTGTTACTGGGAAGTTTTCACTATACACACTTAATAAATCCATACATTCATCCATACATATGTACATACATACATACATACATACATACATACATACATACATACATACATATATTAACATAATACATGTACACACACACACACACACACACACACACACACACACACACACACACACACACACACATTCATTCCAGGTTATTGTTTACTATCTCCCATTCATACAACTACATTTATATACTGAACCCAATAAGAAACCACATTCTATACTTTTCTTGTTGCAATTACTAATTAGTCTGAATGAAATAAACCATTAAATGTACTTCAACAAGATGTAGACACTTGGGTGCCAATGTCTTGATGTCTGCATTTGATGTCTGTATACATGTGACATGTTCATTTCATTTAGACAAAATATACTATTAAAGTAGGAAAATGTATTCATTCAATCTTGCTATTTTTGAAATGTAGCATGTGTAGTTTTGTATTGGTTTCTGCATGGTTGCATGAAAGAAAGTAAAAAGTAAACCTACAACATGTAGTGTAGCAATGTTTGTATGATGTTTCTGTCAACCTGGTTTCATGGATTTTGTAACCAACAATTAAAATTAAATAATGATAGTTAAATTGAAGAATATGTAGGCCTAATAAGACCACTCCAGACTACTGTTTACGATTGCCATTTGTAAACATCCAATAACTTCTTCACTGCATACATGTAGGTTGTTGAGATACATTGATCATTTAATTATATAGGAGGTACATGTACATTGTATCTCAAGGTGGTGAACAGGCTAAATATCCCTAAGATATCCTGAGGGATTTTGTATATATAGGGGATAGTCCCCTCCATGTCTCCAATTAGTGAACTGCATAATGTTCACTTGTCATATAACCCTGTATTGTGCACAATTGATAATGACCTGACAGAAAGAAATATTCCATCATAATTCTTGTAAATTCATATCTTCATACTAATATCAAACTTACATTTGTCAGAAGACATGTAACATGATCAAAGCCAATTATTCATTTAAAGTGAACTTAGATGACTGTTGTACTTGAACAAGACATACTTGACAGATAATAACATTTTTTCCTGCTGCATGAACTCGGCAGGCTTGCCATTTTATTAGCTGAATGAATGCAAACAAAACTCTCCTCAATTCCAACCATGTTGTGTTGAATGATGACATACAGTGCTGTTATCTATCAACTATAACAATAACCTCAACTCAGATCAACTCATGGTCATAAAATATAATGTGACATACTTTCCTGGTCAACACTTCCTGTTTGCTCTGTATTTCAATTCAAGAATCAGTAGTGTAACTATAGCAACAGCGGTATCCTCACAACCCAGTCAAATGCTACTGTAAATTACACTTTGTAAAGTGAAAGGACAGATTTTAATTCTGACCAAATCTCTTTTCTCGGTCTAACTTTCAAAACAAGTCATAGTATCAAGAGCTAATTTTACATGTGTATGTACAGTACTATTTACCCATGTTGCGCCAATAATTGGATCATACCATTTAATAGCAAAGGGGTAGATATAATTGGGTCAAACCATTTCGTAATAGGAGCAGTAGTGATTTGTGGAGTTTGAATCACTCTCAACCAATAAAGCTTAGTCTTAGAAATCATGTGATGTAGCCTCAACTTTAACCTTAATTTGCATAAGTGTGAGAAGTTTTAAGAAGCAGGTAGACTTTGATACGCAAACAGTCAAGAGTGGTGGAGTGGTAGTCTAGTGTTGGTTTGTGTTGGTCATATTGTCTTTGTGTGTGTCTGGATTCAATGCATTCTATCTACCCCCAACAAGATGGTAGGATATGGCTTAAATTTCAGTATCAGATTTTTTTCAAACATTTCAAGAATTTTTTTTTTTTTGCATTTGTGCAGTTTGAGACTCATAATGGTTAATGTTAATTGGCAGGAGAAAAGTGTTGAATCTGTTTTTAACCAAAATTAACATGGCATTTGAGAAAAAGTTTCTTAAAACAGGAAATATTTGAGTGAATCTTAGTCACGTTGGTGGGAAAAAATAATCACTGTTGTGGCTATGTGCTAAAGTCACCTGAGGACATACGATTTATAGCAATCTTTATTTGACTTTGATAATGTTTATTTGAATATAACATATTTGTTAAGTGTTTTGTACCTACTTGTGAGAAAGACACATATTTGGTATGCATATGTCACTACTGCCTGTGCTGAAGTATGTTTCCTTCTGTTTCTTGACAGACTTCAACAGGAAGAAGTTGAAGGCCCCTAGTAAGAAGAAACTAGACGATGATGTTGAGATGTTGATGACCACTATTAGATCCAAAGAAGACGAATTTGTATCCTTTTTGATTACGAAGTGAATGTTTGGAATATTTTCAACTGCTCTTTGTATGTTTTGCATTCATTTTTTCACCAGTTCTCCTTTTCATGCACCTTGATTTTTCACTATTTTCTTTTTGCATTAATTATGATTTATCCAAACTATGTCTCTCCTATGTTTCTTTAGTTGCTTCCTTTCCTGCCAAAGGAAAAAAAAAGTTATTTTACTGAAAGCAAGTTTATTTCAATGTGTTGAAAAATAAAATTATTTTTGTTTAATGAAAGCTTATTTTGGTCAAACACCCCTCCTAATATTAAAGCAGTTTTGTTGTTAGTCCTACGTTGATCATTTGACATTATTCCTTGATCAAAATACTGGTAGAATCCTTGTGACTCTGTAGTGGTTGTTGTTTGCAATTAAGCTTATAGCAAAAATACTTAACATAAAACTACAGAAATGTCTGCAACAACGACCTCAGAATGAGGTAGTGACAGAGGAAGGTGGGGAGCGGGACTCTCTACAGGCACAACTAAAGACAGCAAAGACAGAAAAAGAAGCAGTTTTAGAAAAAAGAAAACAACTTGATGAAAAATTGAAAGTCATCAACACACAGATTGCCAAGAAGGTAAGATATGTTTTAAATTTTGACTAAATCTATTAATCTGTTAGCTAGACTAAATGTTGGACGCAAACATGTAGGACTTCAAGTGAAGTAAGAAGGTGGGCAACATTAGGTTTTAGAGATGAAAAACTACAAGGTCATGTTGATGTGATTGTTGTTCATGGCTTTAATCTTGTACAACTTGGTATGGCTTGGACGGATTGGCAAGTGCTCTTGTGGTCTTGTGGTATAATCTTGTACAACTTGGTAAAGCTTGGAAGGATTGGCCAGTACTCTTGTGGTCTTGTGGTATAATCTTGTACAACTTGGTAAAGCTTGGAAGGATTGGCTAGTGCTCTTGTGGTCTTGAGGTATAATCCTGTACAACTTGTTATGGCTTGGAAGGATTGGCCAGTACGCTTGTGGTCTTGTGGTATAATCCTGTACAACTTGTTATGGCTTGGAAGGATTGGCCAGTACGCTTGTGGTCTTGTGGTATAATCCTGTACAACTTGGTATGGCTTGGACGGATTGGCCAGTACTCTTGTGGTCTTGTGGTATAAACTATAACAGTGTATGTCTTGTTCAAATAATCTTCATACAATATAGATTTCCCATTGTCATAAACCACAGCCTCTTTTACGACACCATTGAAGATATACTGACTTGATATTTCACAGTGTCGCCAAAGAAATATCAGCCCTGGTTTGCAAGAATGAGTTTTCCAAGTTGAAGAAAAGCTTCCATGGCATTTAAAAGGAATGAAAAAGATTTCGGGAAAAAGTTTGGCAGTTACTACAAATAATGAAAAAGATTCCAGAAAAATGTTTGGAATATAGTAGCTTTCATTGCACCAAATGTGTCAGAAATGTTATTACAATTTGCATGCAGTTTTCTCACTAGAATGTTGTCATTAAAGTGTACAAAGACCAGTAATACTGTTTGTAGTAGCCAGCCAAACCTCAGGAAGACAAAATCTTGGCTCTTGTGACTGTTATGATACTCTAGTTACTATACATACAATTGAAGTGGTTTCGAGATTTACTTTTATTATACCAAGAGGGTGTTCAGAAATAACAAGACAGCTTGGCAGTCATGTTACTCTGTTCGGTTAGAATACTAAACTCATGAATTTATATAGGAAATAAAAGAACTGTTATGATGTATTAAATTGTGAAGGGGTCCCACCATCAATTTATACATTCAAACAAGATGTCTGTCCTTTCTCAAGAGTAATAACTACAGAAAATATAGAAGAACAGAATGGATGAAACGCACAGATTTACTAAAATAGTAAATACAGTGTCAGTTTTTGAGAAGATGAAAATTTGTTATTTTACCTGCAAGGCTTCTAGAGCAACACAATTCAAACTATGGCAATCTGTGTAAGTCTCAGATAAATATTGTAATAGCTCTCCCTTTCACTAACGTATATATATATGTATCTCCAACGTACAAGAAAGAGTCCATAATCTATTATTGTGGTTGAGCTGACACAAAGTAAACAAATTTTGAAATGTTGTGGTTTTCATTGTTTATTAATCCAATCACATATTAGTACTATCATATATGCGTGTATACTATTCTTTTAAAGGCCCATGTCAGAGTAGGATTTAAAATTTGAATGTGAAAAGTAGTTGTCTGGTAGCGCTGTAGAAAGACATTGGCCCAGAACAAAGGTTTCCCAAGTAATCGTTACAGTTCCACTGATAAGATAATACTAATGCGAGGCCCTGATATTGAAACACTGGCATCTCAAGCCTGATGCAACCTTTGGATTAAAATTTAGGTGAGAAAATAGTTGTCTGACTGTGCTAAAGGTGAAGTTGGTCTACAAGAAAATAATGATCCTTTGTTAACCCTAACTCTAAGTTAGTCCCTAACTCTAACCTTTGTATGGCTCCACTGATAAGACAACACTAATGTGAGAACATTGCATTGAATACCTGTACTTTGATTAACACAATACATGTAGCATCTACAGAAAAGAAATTCATTAAAGTACAAATCTACTTAATCTGTATAAACCTACACTGATGTAGAACAAAGCCATGTGGTATCTCTAGTTGCATGACAATAGATGCAGTAATACTATATATCACACACTTGTGGTCTAGTAATTTGTAAGTAAAAGACATTGAAATGTTCAGACCATTTATCATTGATAACATCCTGTGTGAAAATACTTAATAATTATAGAAATATTTATTAGTCATTTCTCACACTTTGAGCCAGTCTGTCTGTGAGTATATAGCAATGACTGTGTGTGTCTGCTATCCTACACTCATATCTATGGCTATGATTTAATATGACATTCAATATATGTATTTCCTGTTTAAAGTTCCCAGTATGTTCATTGTTGTGAATTAACCCATACATGATATAATAATTAATAGCAATGAAATTTTATCCACATCACCTAACAGTCGCAATGCACTTTACAAAACTCAAAAGTTAAAAGGTTAAGATTTCATGAAATTATAGTACACCAGATATATGCTGTTATAAAAGTCCCATAATTTTCTAATGTGTATTTTAATGTTGTGATTATATGGACTTTCTGAAATCAAAGGGTTACAGGAGTTTAACTCAGTCACTTAGCTACAGTTGAGATAAGAGTCAATTCCAGGATGTCTTCTTAGTATAAAATAGTGGTACAGTATAAATAGCTATTTGAGTTTAAGTGATTTAGTTCTCCCCTTCACAGTTATAGAAGACAAGTTGTTTTATGAATGTTTTAAGATAGCAGTTGTTTTGTATTTGGATATCAGTGAATTGACTCTTTAACAAGTGATTGTTACTATGTGGGGTGGTAAGTAGGTGCCCAGTTTATCACTCAGTCATTTTATTTGGATTTACTACCAATATTATGGTACACAGTATGGGAAACAATGTCAGTTTTTTACCAGATTTGGTGTAATTTACAAGGGTTACCAAACCCTAGCAAATGTACTAGATGAAAATTATAGTTAGAGAGATGAACTACTGGTAGTGTGTTTCTTTGTCTGTTCAAGTCTTTGTCTGCATGTACATGACAAAGGTGGCATTTTGCCAATTTGAACCTACTGGGTGTATTCCTGTTAAACTCCATGTAACTACAACCAAGAAAGAAGCTTAATTAGTCATGACAGTTTTAATTACACATAATTGTTACATTACTTAACATAGCAATACTCCTGGGAACCAGTACAGACTGTAACACCTACAATGTAACAATCTTAAAGTTAAACTTAGCTGCTTAATTCTCTTTCTACAAGAAGGCTATTGTCTTTACACACAAAAAACTACAATTTGGAAAAACAGGATTAATTAAAATTCATAACTGTAAAGAGATTTTGAGATTAAAAGATCTTAGTTGTGACTTGAAGGAGGACCAGCTAATCGTAATGAATAGCTGCATTAATGATAACAGAGAAGATTCATATGAAAGACATAATCTCTGCAAGCAGAGCTTGAGGTGCAGAAGTAAATGGAAAATAAAATTACTGTATGGTAATTAGAAATGTGGATTCAAGGGTAAATGGAGAAGGCTGTGAAAGTACTATTGAAAGAGATAGATCTTGAGAGAACCGAGTGGAAGGATGTACTAGTAAGAGATTTGGAGTAGCAGAGATTGAAAGAAAGACTTTTCCATGATGTGAGAGATTCCTATGCACTTCATATGAATAACTTTGTCAGCTGTAATTTTTGTAGTTTTACTAAAGTTGAAATTCAGTATTAGGTAATAACAAGGCTGGGTAGCATAATGAAATTTATAGAAGAACTCACATTTTTTAGAAACAAAGATACTCAAGTTGTTCCACAACCATTTTCACTAGATCTACATTTTGAAAAAAAAAGTGATATTTTTAGTCTATTATACATGTAAATACATCAAATTTAGACAGTTTTCTCAATATCACATAATCTGTCATTATTTTTGTTTTTGATTTTTTGTACTGCTTTATGGATACCACGTCTCATACCCACCCTTATCCTCATTTTTCACATATGCCATGTACACTATTTCTCAAATAAGAAATTCAACTATTTAGTATTTGAGTATAGTATTTAATTTGTTTACTTTTCAGTGTATAGGCATGTATTGTATTTTGCTAAATATTGACTAATGCAGTAGGAAAGATGCAGGAAAGTTTAGAATTAAAACTTTAAAATGGTTCCCCAAGGCCACAGTATGTGTATGTTCTAGTTGTAAACAGCTGCAGTTTGATGATACATGCCTATTTTAAGAAATGGGAGTCCCCTCCCTTGGTATATACATATGGTGAATTCATGTCAAAACATGAACAGAATTTAAATATCAAAATTTATTATCTCAATATCTGTAGACAAAGATAAGTAGTTACATTAGTTACAACAAAGATGAAGTCAGTCTGTAATTGTAGAAAAGGTAATGAAAATATTTTAATATTATGTGTAAATAAAAATAATGCAATAGAAAAAAACAACACCTTTGTTGCTACAAAACTCAACTCAAAAGGTTTGTGTAATGTTTATTAACATTAGAAATTTTTTAATACTAGTAACTAATAGAAAACAAAAAATGAAAACTTGGTCTCTACAAAACTCACCTCAAAAGTGTTCAAAAATTCTGACTAGGTGTTGCCCTGCTAAGATAGCATAATCAGATAATTAAATGAAAAAAATATACATTTACTAAAACTGGATTATGAAAAGCTGAACACAAAGGAATTACAAGAATTGGAAGGGGATAGCAGACATTAATATTTATTAGTACACATGCATTTATCATAATACATTAATATGTGTGAAATATATAAAGACATTTATCAGTCTCTGTTAAGAAACAAACATGCAAGGGTGATTCGATTTAAACAAATACCACAAGGTGCATTTTGTATATATTTTGGGGTAAAAAAAACCCAAAATGTATGGTTTTAGGTATTACAGAAACAAAACAAATATGCCATGAGACTGAGTTTAATCCTCGTTCTACCAGGGGGGTATTTTGTTAGCTCCGCTGTCAGCGAAAGCTGAAAGCGTAGCTTTAGGTATAGGTGGGTATTGAGGTATAGAGAGTAGAGTGAATCATAGGTGTCCGTCAAACTTTTATATCTTCACTATCTACTCCGAAAGTGACAGTCGGAATTCTTCGATATTTGGTGTGCATGTTCCCTGGGGGGAGGCTATTCAGATTTGTTCATGCCAAGTTGATCTGTGCCATTTTCAATTTTTTATGATTTTTTTTCCCAAAATGACATTTTCATCAACTCCTCATAAACTTTAAGTCAGATTACTTTGATATGTGGTGTGTTGATGCACAGAGGGTACCTTACTTAGATTTGTTAATTTCAAGTCAGCACGTCTTCTCTTCTATTTTTTATGATTTTTTTTTTGAAATTTGAAAAAAAAATGAATATGTTAATGAGTATAATGACCGACGCCATATTGGAAATCACTCCGCGAGACTTTAGGTAAAGTGCAACTTTTCAAAAGACACTATTGACGTCAAACAAGCAATGTAATATGTGCTATAGTCTTAATTCTACGCATTGTGCGCCCAAATGACAAATATTTGTTCGAAAAAGGGTTGTAAACTTCAAATCCAATTCTCCATCCACCCCTCCTACAGAATGGTTCATTCCAGTATATGCACCTCCCTCATGATCAAGTTTGAATGCCTGTGAACTGAAGTGTATGGGACGATTTTTGACAGAGTCAGTCGTCAATAAAAACGATAATACTCTTTCTAAAATTACCACATTTTGAAAGGGAAAGTACTTTGTGGTTCATTTATGGAGTTTTGTTTTTGTACGATCAATATTGGTGGCAAAATTACAGCGTCAAAATTGCGACAATCTCAAGTACCCGGATGTACGAGGGACTAACCCGGAAGCAAGTCGTTGCCAGCCGTACGTTACAGTGTTAACATCGTCCGAGAAATCGCTGCGTTCAGAATGTCATTATTCACAGAATTGTTTCTTTCGAGTGAAAACCCGTCTTGAATTGTATAACTCTAACAAATGAAGACATGTCAAGTTATATTTTGAAAGTTGTATCGCTAGTTTGAGACGATTTGCTCACGTACTATCGAGGCTTGGACCTTACTCCAGTTCAGCGGGAAGTTTAGCCAGTCCGATAATTCTTTCTGGTTTAGTTTACAACACTTTTGATCACACAGATTTTGTTTTTGTGATGAAAAGAAATTTAAAAAAAGATCACTTCAACCACCGGCTATATGATGAATTCACGGTCATTTGATTTTTAATTTGCTATTTTGACCAACTCCGGTTGTCTATTCGCGATAAAATTACGATTAGTTTGGAAACGGGGTAGATTTTCTATGATTCCGTGTCATAAAAGCATGTGTTGTGTAGTTTTCGAAAAGCACACCCGGTGGGAAAGTCGCCCAACAGGCGATCTCGCGCCATTGCTGTACTACGTGGCACTTTATTCTGGCGGGGTGTCTCTTGAAAACGGGAATAGCGAAGGATGAGCCAATCAAGTGAGACCTTTCAAATGTAGCTAATATTATAGCCAATAAAATTAGTTGTACGATGATTTGTGTATAATAAGGGTAAGGCTGGCCTCTACACTGTACTGGCCACGTTCAACGGAAGTAAGTGAAGCTCAATCATAACAATGGTGGCTGTCAAAATCGAAGACGCGATTTGACCGTGTTGTTATTTCAGTGAGTTTATTCAGCAAGAAAACAACGTGTTCTATGTTTTTGTACTTCCTACATGATGTGATGATCGTTTTTTTACCGGTACAACCTACAGCCTACAATGAAACTGCTAACTTAGTTAGTAACACTGACACGGTACGAATCGCGATTCCGTGTTCCGTGTTCCGTGTTCATGTTTTGGGGCACATTTCTAAATACGCGAAACCAGTTATTGAATGTGTAGTGGATATTGATATTCAGTTTGAAAAATTTAAATCCTGAACTTTATTTTGCGAACGGTTTTGTCATTTCTTAGTAATTATAGGGTCGACTGTACTATAACGTTTAACGTTTATGTCAACCCGGAAGTACATAGACACGAAAATAGACGAAGTGACTTGTACATGTAATTAGTAACAAAATTTTGCTGTAACTGCTGGTAACCTTCAAATTTATTTATTTTTATGTTGTAAATACATTCTAATATGCACTAAGGACAACACTATAAAGACTTGCTCCATGGGAAGGTAATTTTTTGTCTTTTAAAAATGCAATAGTTAGATCAATGTGTACCAGAAATGTTATGAGCTAGAAATAAGACCACATAACATCTTATTACTCCCCCCCCCCCCCCAATTAAGACAAACTACTCACAGAAAGCAACAAAAAAGAGAAGAAGCTCCAAAACATAAAAAAGAGAATAAAATTACAGTAATGAGTTGATGATGCACAAACAACTACAAAGAAATAGACAGTTCAATTACAACACACGGTTTGAAATAAATATGGGGTTTGGAAAAGTGAATTAGAAGTTGAGCAAAAACTAAGAGAAATGAAGAGCCTAAGTGAACAAGCGAAAGCACTTAAAGATAGGACCACCAGATTTTTTGCAGGACTACTACGTTATCAATTTTACTAGTCCTGTGGGATAGTGACTTTTTTACTCCAGTGTCGAACCCTGTCAATGGCTGAGAATGACTCTCTTTCGGGTACTTGGGGATTGTCGCCGTACAGAAACTAAGATGGCGATTAATACATTTCTTCCCTATATATATATCTACTACAACTAGTACAAGTTGAATGTTGTTGACTTGGTAAATTTGTTAGAAAATTGAAATTCAAATTGCCTCAAAATTATTTTAGATCCCTAGTTTATTTCATTCATCATTAAAATTTTCCAGGGTTAAAGCTGTAAGACACTGGAATTATTTATAGCCAACCTCAAAATCCTCTTTTTTTTTTGTGTGTGTGTGCATTTCCCAGTCATTTTTTTCTGAGATTTTGTGCAATTTTTCATAACTGTAGATTTTTGTTATAAAATGGTGACTATGGTATAAAAGTACAATACATTACCAACTTCTGTGTAAAATGTGTTTTATAGTGAGACATCATATGAAACCACTAACCACTTTATTGCATCGCTAAAACAAAACTGCATAGTAAAGAGCTGAAGAACTGAACCACTTCTACATGTCACCAAAATAAAAAATAAAAAATAAAAATAAAATAAAAACAGCGGAGCTATTCTGACCGATAGGTCGCTTGTTTGTATACTAAAAACTATAGTTACTATACAAAGAAGAATTAGTAAAATGGTACAAGGTGAATAGATATTAGCAGGTTAGTCAGTCACTCCTAGGATTTTGTCAAGAAATTAATGTGCCATGGTGTGAACACTTTAATTTGATAGACATTGCAAGATGGAAGTTGATACTACTTATAAAGAACTTAATCTGGTCGGTGTATTCAGTATAACTGTTGTTGACACCTTTTATAACAACTGAATATAGAAATATGAAAACTCATCAAGTATGTTAGCAGGAGTCATTTATGCGGAAAAGGTGTTTGTGCATATTCCGCTAAAATAAATACAGTGTCAAAAAACTCTCCATGACTACAGTATTGCAAAGAGTTCTGTAGAGGGAATCCTGCAAAATATTGGTGGGCACTTAAAAAGATGTTATCGGTTCACCGAATGGAATAAAAACTGCACAGATGTTCACTTTCAATAAAAACACAAAAACAATTGATCGGAACATTTAGAAAGTAGATGTACATGTCAGAACATGCAAAGTATTATCGGCGTTCATTTCATTCCTAATTTCATGCTGATTTCATCACATTTCAACTATTCTCCCAACCATCTGGTGCACCACACGTCAATTTCTCTCAACAATTCACAAAGGAAACCTGGCTGGCTGTCTGCCAGCTACAACAAAGGATGCAATAGACAGGTGTTGGGGTGAAATAGACAGATAGGTAACATGCTGGTACAATTTTTAAATAAACAATAAAACATCCTGTGATGTACTACATTGCAATTTAATAGGAAATATAACCGGAAGTAACAAAATGAACGCTGACTCCTAATATTTCATTGTCTGCAGTAAACAAAATAACCATGAATCATAACCATGCGCTCATATCGAAATGATTTAGTGGTAATAAACCACCAATAGTTGTAACTCTTTCATGCATATTTTAACAGTCAACTCACACAGGGAAGTATTTTGTGAATTAGTAATGCATGTATCAGGCAGGTAGAGATATTCAGTTAAGATGTTTTTGAACAATAGAATAATCCCTTGAAGTATACTCCCTGCATGTTGAACAATAATCCCAATGTCTCCTTACAAGGCCCATTCTAGATTAGGATTAAACTGTACACGTGAAAAACAGTTATCTGACAGATCTACAGAACAGTACTATCTAATCCTTGTGACTCCACTGATTAAGATTACACTGATGCTAAAACCTGGGATTGAATCCCAGGCCTTTAAATATACATCATTCTATGACTTCTGTCTTGTTGATCTCAGTATTTATGTTTTTAGCACAACTGAACTTGTTCAGTAGTGCTATAGGGATCGCCCGGCGTCTGTCTGTCTGTGTGTGTGGATGTGTGTGTGTGTGTGTGTGTGTGTAAACAACTTAAAGTCAAAAACCGCTGAACCGATTGCCACGATATTTGGTGGGTCCATTACTTTGGGTGTCTAGTTGGGAAATTGTTCAAATCAAAATGATCGCATCACAGGTGTGTGATTTGGGTCAAAAAATGTGATTTTTGGTCAAAAAACTTAAACTCAGAAACTACTGGGCAGATTGGTGCGAAATTTGGTGGGAACATTCTTAAGGGGGTGTAAAGTAAGATTTGTTCATGACGGGATGATTCCATCAGTGATATGCAAATTAGGGCTAAAAATGTGTCTTTTTGGTTAAAAATCTATAATTCTAAAACTACTGAGCAGATTGGGCTGAAATTTAATGGGAATGTATCTAGGGATGTATGGACGAAGAAATATTAAGCATACCATGATTCCATGAGTGATATGCAAATTAGGTGTAAAAATGTTCATTTTTGGTCAAAAACTTATATCTCAAAAAGTACTTGGTCAATTAGTCTGAAACTTGGCAAGATGTTTCTGAAACTGTTATTCTGCAGATTTTCTTAAAAACATTTTGACAAAATTGGCCCTAGCAACCATGACCACACCCTTTAGCAACAACCAAATGACAGTATATTTTGGTCAAATAACAACATCATCTGGTAAGCAAGTGAGTAAACATTCAAAAAATGTATGCAAATACCCTAGCAACCATGACCACGCCCATAGCAACAGCCAAACGGTGGTGTATTTCACAAAGATAACAATAGGGTTTAATAGATAATTGAATAAACATCCAAAAAATGTATGTAAATTTGCATAGCAACAAGACCACGCCCATAACAACAGCCAAATAATCACGTATATTGCAAAGATAACAACAGGAATAGAAAGACAGATGAATAAACATTCAAAAAATGTATGCAAATACCCTAGTAACCATGACCACGCCCATAGCAACAGCCAAACGGTGGTGTATTTCACAAAGATAACAACAGGGTTTAATAGACAATTGAATAAACATTCAAAAAATGTATGTAAATTTTCCTAGCAACAAGACCACGCCCATAGCAACAGCCAAATGATCACGTATATTGCAAAGACAATATCAGGAATTCATACACAAGTGACAGGGGTTTCATTAAGTTTTAAAGTAGGGGGAGAAATGATAATAGTAGGCGGAGAAGTGCACGCGGAGCGTGCACCTCGCCTGCTATGCAGGCGCGGGGGGTGGGTTTGGGAGGGGGGTGTCCCCCCTCCCATGGTGAAATTTTTTTGAAAAACAGAAACCTTTCAGAGGCCATTTAGAGCATCTTTCAGAAGTACAGACACCATTAATTATACATTGTCATTTACTGGTTAAATATTCAATTTAGAAAAAATAACACGTCAGGTTTCCTCTGAAGAAAATTTGTGTTATGTGATTTATTGGTAGGTTTTGAAAATTCTTAAAACTGTCGGTGTAATTCCATGAACTTGGCGAGCCCACTAAGTTAGTAATCGTTTCGACTTATGCCTTCACTCAGTTCATGTTCAAAATGGTGGATTTTAGAGTACATGTACATGTATGTACATTACAACTCATAGCTATGGTAATAATTATGATAAACATGAACACATTACCTTTATATTGGCCCTTTGATAGTTTAATGAAGCCTGTATCAAGCAAAGACCTCTGGTTCAAAATTAACTTTTTTAGTTGGTAGTCACTTTGACTACCACTTTTTAAAACTGGTAGTCAACAGGGAAGATTTGGAAGTCATTTTTTTTTCAGCATTTAATAATTTATGCATAAACAAAACATTAAGTAATAAACGTTCCAGTTTTTTCATGAAATTAGTGACATTCATATTATGCAAACATTTGACCTGTCCTAAAATACTACATATAATATACTATTATCATAGTAAGTAAATATCATATAAATGATTATTGTGTGTACCAACCTCTCATTTTGCAATGTCGACTTGGAAACCTCAAACTGGCACCAATTTTGGCATAAACACTTACATAATAAATACACACATGTTTTACATCCATTCATCAAGTTCAGTCACAGACACACATGTACATGTACAAACCCCCCCCCCCCCCTCCCACAAACACACACACACCAAACAGTTACTGGCCTCAAACATATATACAGGACGACTGAGAGATTGACAAAAATAAACTTCAAAACACTAACTAAATCGCTAGTCACACACCATAATTACGTACTTTCCATGTTGTAGTTTATTTCACTGAATCACCAACAGGGTGAAGTGTAGAGTTTACACGTAATGATTAGTGGCTCATTCCATTTTGGGTGTGTGGGTTGGTTGTCAAACTTATAACACAAATGCTCTCAAATCTGAGCATTTATGCTATTTATTATTATTTACTTTGTAAACGATAAAACGTCATACGATAAAAAATACACAAGGTCACCATCCATTTCAGTTTCCCTTAGATTAAAAAATAACATGCTATGATCCAACCCTAGAGAGAAATGGTATGCGCCAAGTCAGTCCCTCAAATCTTATCTGTTACTATCTATAAACACAGGAAGTCATTCTGATTATGTCTAGGATTTGTCTCCTCAGCTAAGGGCTTCGATAAACGACGTAAATTTTCATCCTTCCACTAAATTGAGGTATCATAGTATTGAATGAATAGTTGTAAAATACTATTATATTCGCGATTAGTGGTGGGAGAATGATTTTATTCCGTATATTTTCCTAAGTTTTGTATCATTTTGATCGCAACTGTGTGACATGGAAAAGACAATGAAACAGTCATGAAATCAATAGAGTGTTGCGTTTGACGTTTGATCACATCTAAGCTACATGTATTTTGTTTATTTCACCAAGCCATTGTCATTGCATGTTCTTGGACAGCGGTATCAAACTAAGTCAAAGGTCATAATCTTTTGTCACACGATGTATTTCTTACGAAGAGTTTATAGCAGTTTTGTAGTCTGAAAATCATTCTTTTATGACCATTACATTACAAAGCAGTCTTTGATTAAATTTCACGTCATTTCTGTCATCATCTCGAAAAATGTAGCCGGAGAAATGACAAGAGTAGGCGGGTATTTTCTCCGGCGTCCGGCTTATAATGAAACCCCTGAGTGAACAAAAACATACACAAATGTATGCAAATATATCTAACAACATGACCACGCCCATAGCAACAGCCAAATGATAGCATTTATCGTAAAGATAGCAACATGGTTGGATAGGCATCTGGATAGTTATTCAGCAAATAAACACCTATTGTTAGCATAGACTAGCATATGGATAAACATTTTTAAAAACTACAGTTGTGCTACAACGCCATTGGCGGTATTTTTATTGTTGGATGGTTTTTACTAATGTTGTTCTCCTACTCAAAGTAATATGTGTATTTGACCAATGGTTCAAGGCAGCTGTTACATTAGTTCTGAAATTTGAGTATGTAGTTATCTGGTGTAATCACGAATATAGAAAAAGTTGGTTGTGAATAACAGAATAATGCTGTCTAATCCTTACTGCTGGTCCACTGATACAGATTCTACTAAAATGCAAAAACCTGAGATTGAATCAAGATCCAAAAATTAAAACAATTTTTACAGTTCTCAAAATTACCACAGATATCATGTTTTGAAAGTGAAATTGAAAGTTGTGTGTGAAGTGTGAAGTGTGACTGTTATGTTGTATTGTGTTGTCTTGACTATTGTGTTGTACCTGTACCATGAGATCCTAACAATAGTCCCATATCCTAATATAGTGTGGGATCCTAACAATAGTCCAGTTACCTATTGTTATGTATTGTTCTACCATGACATGTCTTGTGAGAACATATCCAGCTGATTCTCTTCACTTTATTATCACCTTTCTATTCTTTGTCCAAGGATAATGTCCTTAGTGTGTAGATAAGTTACATTTACCAAAGTATGAGGAAAGAATACAAGTATTAACTTTAAAAAAGAGAAATGTTTTAAAACATCGATTCTGTCCCATAATGTCTCAAGAATATTTGCTCTGTTATCCTAGCATTCAATGAAATGAAAGGTCATGTTACGTCGTGTAGTAAAGTATCAATAACATAACATGGTCTACTAAACTTGCACCTTTTTGTTCTATCATTCCCCAATGTGTTTTCCAGTACTTAGAATGTGCTTGCCATGTTTTTTCAACTTTGTGTAAAGATTTGTAAACCTTTCTCCAAAAAGTGGAATCCTGCATGGTTTCCCTTAAATATACATAAATGATTAAATTTATGCACCAGAGATTTTGTAAAAATCCCTCAAGAATGGAGCCGAGGTAACTTGTATCAAGACATTATTATCAACGGTGATATTGTACAGTTGTTTGTTTACAAATTACATCTACCAGGTTGGAATGAGTTCAATCTTCAGACAGTGGAGAGTGGTTCAACTTTTACTGTGCTAATCTTGATCACAACAAACCATTGTTACATTTTTGTCAACATGCTAAGTGGGATTTTAGTTCCCATGTCCATCAATATAATCAAATTGTTAGACTTCTACAGTTGACAAACACAGTACAGACTACAATGGCTTCTTTCTACGTAGTTTACTTCTAGCCAATGTTTATCTCAATTGAAGTGCCTTGGGACAAGTTCCTACAAGTTTTGTAACTTGATCCTGGAAGCACTTTGAATGAGGAACAAAATTGTGATTGTATCATCTGTGAGAACTCTATGAGAATGGAATGGAATGAGGAGAGTAGTCTACTACTGTTGACATTGAAAGTATCACCATGGAAACCGTATCATGGTAACCATGTAACTTACAAGTGCATTTTTTTAAACTTACAATGTGAGAATAAACTGGGTTGGTTCAGGAAGGGGGGTTTCTAACTCTTGGTGTAAGTAGTTACAAGTTAGTTACACCAGACAAGGAAGTTGTCTGGTTATATACTGAAGTTCTAGTCTGAATGGTCCAGTCACTGGTCCTCTTATGTAACCACTGCTATTATTGTATTAAAGTGTAAACAACAGCTGACTCTTTCAGACTACATGAAGATTACAACATGTACAGGTAATATATACACTGTCATGTGCTCAAATTTTCTGGAGGGAGTTGTAGTTACTGAAGAGAATTTATGAACAGAATGATAGTATACCCCTCAAGCTGTACAAGTGTACACTGTGATTGTGAAGGGGAAAATGGTGACTGTGGACATGTGTGTGGGAGATTCACTAGGTCAAAAGCTAATGTATACATGTACACTGCATCATGAATGGAACTATACTGGTAGTCTAGTGCTATTCATGGCATTTAATCTCAAGATCTCTCTTTACAGAGATAATTTGATACCAGGTTTAGCATCTAGACTACTATATTGGTAAAGTGTAGCTGTACAAGTACACATTAAGTGGTAGTACATGATGCTCTACAAATGAACAGTAGTGGTAATGCAGTGGTGGACTAAAGCCTCTACTGTAGTACTAGAGTCATATCGTATTACTCTCAATGGTTTCACATTCTTCTCAAATTTTATTGTCATTTCAATGATTCTGTTGCAATGCACTGACAATTTTGGTGGTAAAAATAAACTCCTTGTTGGTCTACTCAATGCTCCATGGCAACAGAACAGTATAGATTCAAGGCCAAAGCTGTGTACCAGATTACCCAATGCATTTTTATATTGTCACTTTTCCATATTTACTAGTGTATTAAGAAGTTTGTGATTATTGTCAAGGAAAAATGCTTAAAAGGTTGAAACTGAAATTTAAGTGTGAGTTGCCATACACGTCATCTCTTAAAAAACTGTAAATTAATAACTAAATTGTATTTTCATAGAAAAATAAAACTGAATAACATGTTATGTTTGAAAACAAGCTGTGAATGAATCCTAATAATATGTTTATAAATAGCGGTTATTCACTCACCAGCCACTGTAATAATAATACTAATATGTCTACTAGTAGTAGTACTACTACTATAAAGTCCTTACATAGTGTCAGCAGTGTTTACACTGGCATTTCTACATTGTTCAGTCCACGTGCCAGGCAGTGTGTCTATACTATATTATCAAGTTAACTACTCTACACATTAGTGTTACTCTTTCAGTCTTTTGACTCTAACCACACCCTTCTTGGTGCCTGGCCAAAGCAGTATATACAGTGACAGTAGTTTACCATGGCTTGTTACCATGACAACATGAAATCATTGTGAGGCTAGGATGAGTCAGATTTATTTTTAGGTATGATGTGTAGACAGATGGGAGTCTCCTCAGTTCTAGATGTAGTGAATGGTACTAGTACTGATAGTGTGTGTGTAGAGGACTTGATGGAGACTTCATGTTCTAACTTGTTTTGTGCATAATTCTTCTCATTTTCATACAGCTGCTCAGAAAAATGTCCTTTTCAAGGCCCCATTGTCATTTGAACAAATGCAATATTTATTTGTATCATGGTCATCTTATTCTAAAATTCTAACAAACACTGACATAACATTTCCTAGTTTGTGGAATTGCCATATTTTTTGCCAAACAAATTGATAAACGCCATTAAATCTCATGGTGGAATAAGGATGGAATAGAATATAGGGCGTAAACTTAAAATGATTAATACCTCCCAGTCTTAATTGTGTATGTTTTTCAAACCTTCAAACACACCTCTCATAGCAAAACTTTTTATATGAAAAATAAAGCTATTTATTTTAAAAAAGAAAAACTGAAAAGAGTAAATCTTGTAATTTTTTAGCATCACAATAACAAAGGTGGTCCTTTAGTTAAAAATTTATAAACAACTTTGTCTAATTTTTTATTGAAAAATTGCCATTTCTACTTACGAAACGTGACGTCAAGATTATTTGACTTTGATGTTGAATTAACTAGTGACTAGTGATGTGTGGTACTGTTGTAAAATTTGATCAAGGGGACCTTTCAAAGAAAATGAAATTCATCCTTTGTAAAAATGAGTCTGACAATTTAGTACTGATTATGCAGGGATGTACGGTATTTTGAAGGCGTGAAGAAAGGTTCAAAAGGAAAAAAAAAATCATGAAAAAATAATTTGAAATAAACGGATGGTAAAGCATTCAAATTTTCAACTTTTTGAGACATTGTTGAAATACTGACTAATATATTAAGAGTCTTGTGGAAATTGATATCCAGTGTTTTAATTTTTTGCAGAAATAAAACATGCCATCAAAAGTTTGTCTCTACACTGATAGATAATGATCAACTTCTGAATTGTTGGATTACAAGCATTGTCAGTCATAAATTATTATAATGAGCCCGTCAGCTTTTTCATTGTGTATGACCCAGGTCAATCTATTGATATGTCAGGTGACTACTTGTTGGGGTCATCAGTGAGGTCACTGTTGTGAAGGTAATCATATACAATTTGTGGACTGTAGAGGGCGCTGTGCTAGTCCAAGTTTCTTTTGATGGGCCAAACAAAACAAAATTTGTGCTTCTCATAATAATACATACCTAATTTTTCCCCTGACTGGAAACTTTTTTATAAAGTTTGAGAAAAATGTCTCAAAAATGTACTCAAAATCAGAAATTTGATACAATAACACAAAAAATAGAGCAGATGTGATTTATTTATGACCCAAAAATATAAAGATGTAGAAAAAATTAAATTCCAAATCCAGCTATTTTTATAAAAATATAAAACATTTGTAATTTGAATGATATAATGTAATTTGCATGACCTAACTAGAGTCTATTGATTTCTTCGTCATTGTCATGGACTGGACTCAAATTGTCGAATGATAAATTCTGTATTGTTGATCATTGTGACCACTCAAAGGTCAACTAAGGTCAACACTTCAACCTGTCCAATGTTCCCCTGAACAAAGTAACAATGGCACTAAAACTCTCTTATAATTTCTGAACATTTTCTCCATAGAATGAAAATGTCACCCAAAACCAATTGTTTCATATGATAATTATATCAAAACCACTATTAGACTGTAGATGTTCATTGTGTGGTCTCCAGTTAGCGCTGTGAACTGTCTATACTTTCCAAGGCCCTTTAGGGACGATCTCACAATGTTACACAAGCTCATCCCGTTCGTTTAGGAGGGAGCTAGGGGGTCTGGCATCAAAGCAGTTTGCTAAATTTCATTTTCATACTTCTAACCATTCAAAAACTTTCACGCCTTCAATGCTAACAGGTTCTGTATTTACTACAGGGATGTTGATAAGTTGATTAAAATGTACTTATAATGTGATATACAGTGCTGGGTTTCTGGTAGTATTTTAGGACGTTTGCTATCATGTTTTTACATTGCATTGATCATAGTGGTGTAACTGCTACAATTCCCATCATGGTTTACATCATATATAAACATGTAATTTCGCACTTATGAACATTTTGTTAGGGGGAAGGGGGAGCAGATTCGTTTATTGAGCATGTGTGACATTGAATTTGTGCGATCATCCTTTATGAAACTAGGATGAACAATTTAAAGTAACTGTCTAGGATTTGTGGTGTCTTCTCACAATTTCTTATTTTTTTTAATTTTCCATCTACAGGTTGATGTTGTTAAAAAGATGCAGGCTGGTTTACGATACAAGACAGAAGTCAAAATAAATGACGCCATCAGGAAATTTGAATATCAGTTACGAGTACAGAATTTCCGCATGGCTGAAGAAAAAAGAATGGTTGCTGAAATTGATAGTTTAAAAAGATCCAAGAAATGTTTAAGGTATGTAGTTAAGTATTATGAGATGAATTCATGATGTCATGTGTTGTCTAGTGGAGTGAGATAATGATGTTATGTTTTGCCAATGGTTGATGAAGAAATTCAACATTTTTTCTTCTGTGAACTGGCAACAATTCCACTGCACTGATACAGAGGTACAGATAATTATCTGTTTATTCACTATCACACCAAGTTACAGACTGTACATAGCACATGTAGGCAGCACTAGTAAAGGTGAAGACTTTATTTGTTTTGACACTTCTTCTAAATGAATATTCCAATGGATGGAGCGCAGACAATGTTATTTGTGAGATTGTTCCAGTCATTTACAGTGCATTGGTAAAACGAGTATTTGTATGTATTTGTTTAACTTTTGGCTGGTGTGGATGGTACGTGAATGAGTTGTACATACAGTGTGGTGGTTGATGGTCAACTTTTCTATTAAGTACTTATTTATATTCCATGGTTGGTCTGGATCACTTTAAATGAATTTCTAAGGGTCCCCAATGTAGCTTCCTCAAAATTTCAGTAGCATTGTCTCTTTTGGTGAAGCAATTGGAGAACAAAGGGAGAAGTTTGTCACAGGTCCGACCAGTTCAATGTCAAGGTTGTGACCTCATAAAGTTGACCCGGCAATAACATGATAGAACCTCATGATGTGCGAGTACAAGTATGGCATACTCGGGGTATTTGCACAAGTGCTTACAGTTTTCTCTACAGTCATAGTTTCATGAGCGTAGTGAGTGAAAGTGCAGCAGAAAACACTACAAGCACAAGTGCAAAAAACCCTGAGTACCCACACTGGCACTCACTCGGCATGGGGCTCTGACATTACTACATATGTTTCACCTAAACAGTAAATTCTGTAAAAATGAAATCACACACTTTCACGGAGAATGACACTCGTCCTCATTTACATACATTTGCATGCAGGTATGCAATAATGTTTTCAGTATTGCACTGCAGTGAAAATACCAGTAGTATGCGTGTGTACAGGTGCAAGTAATCTCTGGTACATATGTGATAATAATCATTGATTTTATTTGTGTTGTTGTTTACAGGGAGTATTTAGTAAAACAAGGTGAAATAGACGCAGAAAGAAAAAAACAAAAATCAATCAAAGAAGAAAGAGATGTGAGTAGAACATGAATTAATCTGATAATATTTAGATTTGTAACATGAATTAATCTGATAATATTTAGATTTGTAACATGAATTAATCTGATAATATTTAGATTTGTAACATGAATTAATCTGATAATATTTAGATTTGTAACATGAATTAATCTGATAATATTTAGATTTGTAACATGAATTAATCTGATAATATTTAGATTTGTAACATGAATTAATCTGATATTTAGATTTGTAACATGAATTAATCTGATAATATTTAGATTTGTAACATGAATTAATCTGATAATATTTAAATTTGTAATTTGAATTAATCTGATAATATTATAGATTTGTAACATGAATTAATCTGATAATATTTAGATTTGTAACATGAATTAATCTGATAATATTTAGATTTGTAACATGAATTAATCTGATAATATTTAGATTTGTAACATGAATTAATCTGATAATATTTAGATTTGTAACATGAATTAATCTGATAATATTTAGATTTGTAACATGAATTAATCTGATAATATTTAGATTTGTAACATGAATTAATCTGATAATATTTAGATTTGTAACATGAATTAATCTGATAATATTTAGATTTGTAACATGAATTAATCTGATAATATTTAGATTTGTAACATGAATTAATCTGATAATATTTAGATTTGTAACATGAATTAATCTGATAATATTTAGATTTGTAACATGAATTAATCTGATAATATTTAGATTTGTAACATGAATTAATCTGATAATATTTAGATTTGTAACATGAATTAATCTGATAATATTTAGATTTGTAACATGAATTAATCTGATAATATTTAGATTTGTAACATGAATTAATCTGATAATATTTAAATTTGTAACTTGAATTAATCTGATAATATTATAGATTTGTAACATGAATTAATCTGATAATATTTAGATTTGTAACATGAATTAATCTGATAATATTTAGATTTGTAACATGAATTAATCTGATAATATTTAGATTTGTAACATGAATTAATCTGATAATATTTAGATTTGTAACATGAATTAATCTGATAATATTTAGATTTGTAACATGAATTAATCTGATAATATTTAGATTTGTAATAAAAGAAATTTCAAACATTTTGATGGATATTGGGGGGACAACAGATATTTATACATTTGCAGTCATGTTCCATCAGTGTTAACTTATCACAGTAGTGTCAGAGTTTCATTTCAAAACATAAATTAACACAAAACAGATATTTACATATTATTCCTGTCTTGTTTCACCAGCATTATTTCAATGCTGTAGCAGCCCTGAAATCCAAAGAAGACAAAGTTAGACAACAATTGAGAAATAAGAAAAGTATAGAAGATGAAGCCTGGACTAAATACAAAGAATCAGGCCAGTTGAGAGAGAATCTTAAAAAAGGTATTGTAATTTTATCAAATAATTATTCTAAAGTTCATGGAATAATTAATGTCGTCATGACAATTACTTGGTTCCTTTTACAATATTCATTCCTGCCTCCAGTCACATGCAATGCTGTAGGGGAGACTTTTTTTGACCACCAACAGTTCTATCTATCTATCTATCTATCTATCTAATAAATTTATATAGCGCCAAATATCCAAAGAAAACAATGTTCAGTGGCGCTTAGAGTTAGAAAGGAGATGAAAAAGCTCTCTGAAATATGTGGGTTTTCAAGCGTCTTTTGAAAATGTTAACATTGGGAGAGGTTTTAATGTCCAGGGGTAGAGAGTTCCAAAGTTCAGGAGCTGCTGAAGAGAAGGAGCGGCGACCATAGGAAACCAGATTCCATTTGGGTGTATGCAGAAGGCATTTATCCGATGAACGAAGAGTGCGTAATGAAGAACGAGGTGTAATTAAGTCCTTGAGATATTGTGGAGATATTCCATTTAGGGCTTTATAAGTGAAGAGCAGAAGTTTGAAAACAATACGATGAGATACTGGAAGCCAATGAAGTTGTTTTAGAATAGGGGTTATGTGTTCGAATTTCCTGGTGCGCGTAATAATCCTAGCTGCCGTATTTTGGGCACGTTGTAAGCGCTGTAAGTGAACGTCAGGCAGACCATATAGTAAGGAATTACAATAGTCCAGCTTGTTGTCCTTTTGTCCTTAAGTTGTCCCTTAATTATCAAAATTAGCATATTTACTTGTTTCATCTCTGTGATAATACTAAATTACAGTCAGTAGAAGAAAAAAAAACAGGTCAAATTATCAACAATAGGTCATATGTACCCTATGCATTGCTAGCTCCAACTTGTATGGGAGACATTTTGACCACCAGAGGAGGTCCCCTTGTTAGGCCTAAAAAAAAATGTGTGGTTCCGATTACACTTAATGTTAGTGTAGGTGGTGGGGTAGGTAGAATTTTTATTTTCCAAGTGTGAGTGTCTAGTTCAGGTAGTCAACAGTCTGAGTCTTCATATATAAAGTTTATCCTTATAATGGAAGATGAAGAAGTTATCTTTTCCGCTGTTTTCCATATGGTCTCTGTTATTGATTTCTTCTCATCAGATGTACAGCTGTTACAGATTGGAAGAATAGTTTTATATTGTTGTTTTAAGTTGAGTCAGTTTCCACATCCACTATTTCTCGTGAGACATCACAATGTTTGCAATTTGATTGTATTTTTTCTCAAATACATTTTTTTAGCTTCGCTGTCAGCGAAAGCTGAAAGCGTAGCTTTAGGTATAGGTGGGTATTGAGGTATAGAGAGTAGAGTGAATCATAGGTGTCCGTCAAACTTTTATATTTTTACTATCTACTCCGGAAGTGACAGTCGGAATTCTTCGATATTTGGTGTGCATGTTCCCTGGGGGGAGGCTATTCAGATTTGTTCATGCCAAGTTGATCTGTGCCATTTTCAATTTTTTATGATTTTTTTTCATAAAATGTCATTTTCATCAACTCCTTGAAAACCTCTTATTAGATTGCTTTGATATCTGGCGTGTTGATGCGCAGGGGGTAGCTTACTCAGATTTGTTAATTTCAAGTCAGCACATCCTCATTTTTATTTTTTATGATTTTTTTTTTGTAATTTGAAAAAAAAATGAGTATGTTAATGAGCATAATGACCGACGCCATATTGGAAATCAGTCGACGAGACTTTAAGTAAACTGCCACTTTTCAAAAGACACTATTGACGTCAAACAAGCAATGTAATATGTGCTATAGTCATAATTCTACGCATTGGGCGCCCAAATGACAAGCGTTTGTTCGAAACAGGGTTGTAAACTTCAAATCAGTCCGCAACATCCTCATTTGCATACTCTATCCTGATTCGACCAGAAGCTGAAGGTGACCTCATTTGACCGAGCGATTTTCCACAGCAAGTATCTTGAGTATCAACACAGGACGTTCTTGGTACTCACTAAAATCACACTTCAGACCCACTATAAAAGTGTGATGTTTTCAGATAACATGTAACTTGTGGTTAATTCTATATTGTCGTGCAATTTGGAATGACAGTGAACCAGAATTCAGACAACTTGCGTAAGGAAGGGCATGCCAGACATGCGGTTGAAGTTATGGCCGACAGTTCACATGTAAAGTTAAACGACATGAACGTGTCTTGCCTTTCCAAATTCAAATATTTGGCAAGTAAAAATAATTAAAATAATTACAACTTTAATTTGGCTTCAGACTTTGCATTATGTTTTGCGTATCTTTCCCCGTTTTACATGTAAATCCGAAAAGGTTCTCTCTCATCATGTCATCAGTGTCCGTGATCATACCGCGCGGGGCTGCTTTGAGTACGAGCGAAGTGAGGCATGTTGAGGTATTTTGTTGAGAATTATAAATATTGCGAAATGTCAAGTACAAGGTTTAAATACAATGGAATGATGAAAAAAATGGCAGAGTCTGCTGACAGGCGCCGGTCACAAGAAACACTGTGAATTAAAATATCAGACGATGTATGTATTAATCGCCGACAATCCACCCGTATGCACGAGGGACTAACCCGGAAGCAAGTCGTTGTCAGCCATACGTTACAGTGGTAACATCGTCCGAGAAATCGCTGCGTTCAGAGTGTCATTATTCACAGAATTGTTGTTTTCGAGTGAAAACCCGTCTTGAATTGTATAACTCTAACAAATGAAGACATGTCAAGTTATATTTTGAAAGTTGTATCGCTAGTTTGAGACGATTTTCTCACGTACTATAGTACTATCGAGGCTTACTTGGAAGTAGTAGGACCTTACTCCAGTTCATCGGGAAGTTTAGCCAGTCCGATAATTCTTTCTGGTTTAGTTTACAACACTTTTGATCAATCACGCAGATTTTGTTGTTGTGATGAAAAGAAATAAAAAAAAAAGATCATTTCAACCATTTCGTTGTGTTTTCTTTGTGAAAGGTAACCGAACATGAACGAGTGTTACCACTGTAACGTATGGCTGAGAATGACTCTCTTCCGGGTACTTGAGATTGTCGCCGTACGGAAACTAAGATGGCGATTAATACATTTCTTCCCTATATATATCTACCACAACTAGTACAAGTTGAATGTTGTTGACTTTGTAAATTTGTTAGAAAATTGAAATTCAAATTGCCTCAAAATTATTTTAGATCCCTAGTTTATTTCATTCATCATTAAAATTTTCCAGGGTTACAGCTGTAAGACACTGGAATTATTTATAGCCAACTTCAAAATCCTCTTTTTTTCTTTTTCTTGTGTGCATTTCCCAGTCATTTTTTTCTGAGATTTTGTGCAATTTTTCATAACAGTAGATTTTTGTTATAAAATGGTGACTATGGTATAAAAGTACAATACATTACCAACTTCTGTGTAAAATGTGTTTTATAGTGAGACATCATATGAAACCACTAACCACTTTATTGCATCGCTAAAACAAAACTGCATAGTGAAGACCTGAACCACTTCTACATGTCACCAAAATAAAAAATTAAATTTAAAAAAAAAACAGCGGAGCTATTCTGACCGATAGGTCGCTTGTTTAAATTTAGGATCGGAAAAACTAGGTGGGGTCGAGAACCGGAACCAAACAATTTGTTATAGTTTTACTCTAATTGGTCCTAAGTACCAGTAAACACTTCATCCATATAACTACAGTATAGCAAAAAGAAAAACAAATTCTAAATTTTTGACACTTCATATTGAATTATAAACCCAGTTTTTGTTGAGAGCTTGATAAGAAATTAGATTTACTAAACCATTAGTTTACATAAATATTATCAACGTTTACCCTCTTTCATGATTCATTTGTTATTTTATTCTTTTCTCTAGAAATTGATGACCTGTATGAAAGGAAACGACGACTTGTAGCTGACTTTAAGAGACAACATTTCGAATATCATGAAAAAATGAAACTTGAAAGATTGGAACTACAACGTAAGAAAGATGAAGAGAAAAAATTAGAAAGAGAAGCTCAACAAAGAGAAATGTAAGAATTGTCAATTTCACAAAATATATCTTTACCAACATGTTATATTTACGTATTGTTTTTTGTTTTGGTGAACTGTTACCATGGTTAAAAGTAATGTAAACTGTTACCATGGTTTTAAGTATGTGAACTGTTACCTTGTTCACAAGTTTGTACTGTTACCATGGTTAATACAATGTAAACCGTTACCATAGTTACAAGTTTGTGAACTGTTACCATAGTTACAAGTAATTAAACTGTTACCATGGTTACAAGTAAATATACTGTTACGCTGGTTTATAGGTACTTGAGCTGGTACCATAGTTACAAGTTTGTGAACTGTTGCCATGGTTATGAGCATATGAATGTTTACCATAATGATAAGCATGTTGTACCATCACATGGTCTATAATAAAGGATCCCGTAATGAAAAACACTTAAAGCTTGCTACATCATCATTTGCTTGATAGATCACATAGTTGTATATTTTTGTTCATGATATCAAATATCTCAATTAGAAAATCAGTCTTTTAGCTATGATATATGTATTCTAAAATATGTCCAACCACAGTTGATAAGATGTGATATAGCTAAATGTTCATATAACAAGGTAGTAACTAAGTAAGAAGACCAAAAAAGTTCATTAGCTTGGTTTACACTGTTTAATATGTATTATAACCTTTGTATGTCAACGTAATAAGAAATTATGATTTATTTGAACATTTTTGTGATGTGTTCTATCTTTGTGTTGTCCATTGTAGTGAGGAGTACGAAGCCTCTAGAGAACCCTATGAAGATGAGAAAGTATTAATTAGTGCTTTGATAGCATACTTACATCGTAGTGTTAATATTGATGATGTGATGGGTCAAACTACAGGTGATAGCACTGGGGAAGATTCACCATCATGTAGTCCAGGTAGGTCATGAACTTGATTTGGCCATGACTGTATGTATACAGAGTTCTCACTTGAATCTGTTCACAACTGTTTTGAACTGCAATGATGTGTCAAGACCGAAATGCTTAGAGTGGGTGGATGGGTTACCGTGTCAACACTGAAATGCTGGGAGTGGGTGGATGGGGTTACCGTGTCAACATTGAAATACTGGGAGTTTGTGGATGTCAATTCAGTACAGAGTATTATTCATCGAAATTCACACAGAAGAAATGGCCATCCATCAGTGTTCTTGTTTATATACGAAGACAGAGAGTGGGTTTTGAAACCTTAGTAAAAACACTTCCAAATTTAGTATTTGTAGAGGGGAAAATACTGTTTAAGTTACTACATCACCATGATTGCTGTCTGAACTTTTAATTATAGAGCATAGACTTTGATAAAAGGTAGTGGTGAAATGGACTGATAGCTACAAGTGTAAGAAATTTGATGTCTGTGTTACTTTTTGTCATCACCTCTTTTTATCCTATTCTAGTGTCTACACTTCAGATGAAAGAGATAAAAGATACAGACGGTGACTTCCGTATCCTCAGGAGGAAATCAGCTGATGATTTTGATAGTATGTTTGCCAGCGGGTCTGGAAAACGGAAAAAGAGTAGCAAGAAACAACGAAGGAATACATGGATGGTAGGGATGAAATTCATCTATTTCTACCCTAACTTGCCCCCCCCCCCCCCCCACAGGAACACACAACTACTCAGACAACTACACCGAACATGAACAGTGACAGACATTGACACATACAGATATACTCATACCTATACCAAAGGAAACACACACACACACACATACACATTTATATACACACACATACACACACACACACATACATACACATACACACATATATCCATATCAAAGAAAATACACATGCACACACACACACACACACACACACACACACGTCCATATCCATACCAAAGAAAACACGCACCCACACACATACATGTACACACACACACCCATACAAAAGGAACACACACACACACTACACATGATGAAGGGGACACTTTGCACTGCTTTCCTAATGATAACAATATTTTGCTTTGGATAAAGTCAGAAGCAACCACAGTTAGTTCGACCTAGCCTTGTACTTTAACCACCCATAGAAGTCTAATACTGTATCTGCTTGAAGTCATGGGTTATAGCTGGTGTACAGTTATGTATAACATATATATTGGATACAGTTATCTATTATATAACTTTGTTACCATCACGATCACAACAAATGTATTTCTCAATCATGTTTATCTTGTCTGCTGAATGACTTTTAAGTTGATTGCTGTGACTTGATTTGATTTGATTTGATTTCAGAGTAAACCAGTGAAGCATTCACCAGAGACTATTGCTCAGTTTGCACAGCTTGGAATATCAGCACCATCTCATGTAGGAGAGATAGCACTTGTTGTGGAACAGCTCACCTCTAAGAAAGTAAGTTTCATTGTCTGTGGAAGACTCTTCTTCATAGATTTTTCAGTTTGAAAAGTGCACTTGAAATTGTTGGGGTTTTTGTGAAGTTTCTTGGTTCTCATCAGAAAATAGTGGTAAAGAACATGTAATTGGGTCTTGTTTGGAAATATTGTACAATATATTGTACAAGTCCCATTCTCTCGATTCAGTGACAGTAAAATTCTTGTTCTTCCTATAAAAAAAACATTGGTGAGATCACTATTTCCCTAGAAAATAATGGCACAGTCCGTGGTTCTCCCTATAGCATAATTGTACAGTCCTTCATTTACTCTAAAAAAAAAGATAGTCTTTGGAAATTTAAATAATAAATTGTTATGGACTAGACTGTAAGATACATCATGTCACTCTGCCCTCACAGGCCTGCGAAAGGGTTTGACCGATGTGTGAGGGCGCCCTGTCACAGCATGCCTTACAAACTAGTTATGTACATGTGTGAAAATTACAAGGTGGACCCACTACTCTGTTAATACCCTTAGAACTTTCTTTTTGTGAATTTAGATTAGAAGCCATGGTTTATCTTCAGCGACCGCTCAGTTTCTTGTTTGCATTTCTTTCCACACAGGATTACTATGAGAACCTTCCACCTAGACCAAGACGTATGCTGTCCAAGGTGGAAGAAGAAGAACGTCTACAGAATCTAGGCAGTGCCTTACAGACAGAGAATACTGTTGAATCAGGACAGTTTGATGATGCTTGTGAGTCTGAAATAAGTGTAAATGTAACGGAATGTAACTCAGGGACAACAGCTCAGGAAGTAAAGGACATGACTTGTCAAGACCAGCTGGACTCATCAAATCTGGACAACAATGTCGAAGGAAGCGATCCCGGAGAAAGTATAGAAAAACAGAATGGTGCAATAGAGACTGCTGAGAGAGACAGTTTAAATAATGTAATTAAGGGTATTGATAACGTTACTATAGATGGTCCAAGTGCCAATAATAATGATAACACCAATGGCACTGTCTCTGACGGTGGCCTCGATGAAGGAGATGACGGTAACACCACCACGACAACGCCTGAAGACAATAAGGTGACACATTTACAAGACTTTACGAAAGACAATGAGGAATGTGTTCGACGTCGGGTAGAAGAGATGCATGAATTGAAACGCAGAGAAGCATTAGACAATAACGATACGTTTACCGATTCAATTGTGAACTCGTATAATCTGGATAACGTGATGGTCACCAAGGATACGTGTTCCAGTCTACGTGACAAGACACATCACAGTCATCCGCCACAAGTGTCACTCCAAGAATCTCTTTAATGAGCAAGTGCATGTATGTGTGGGAATGTGTGGGTAGAGAGATTGTATAGTGTGTTGAAGAGAGTGACCATGTAGGCTGCTGCAGAGTTTCCCTTCAATGTGCTGCAGAAAATAAGGATGTAATTTTACTGCAGCGTGAGCTGCAGATATTATGACTATGTAGTGTACCGCAAAATTTCTTTTTTTGCACTGGAGATGACTTTGTAAATCACTATGCATTCTATAGTGTGCTGCAAGAATTCTATACTGTGCTGCAGACAATGATTATGTAATGGACTGAGGGACTTCTGTCGTGTACTACAGGAGTTCTGTTTCATATGATGTCGACAACACTTATGTAGCATACTGCAGCATTTCTGGAGTGTACTGCAAGGGTTCTGTAGTGTGCTGCAGGGTTTCTAGAGTGTACTGCAGAGTTTCTTGATACATGATGCTGATAAGGATTATAGGGTGTGCTGCAGTGTTTCTGTGGTGTTCTGCAGGGGGTTCTGTAGTGTGCTGCAGTGGTTCTGGAGTTTACTGCAGGAGTTCTGTGATGCATGATGTTGATAAGGATTGTATAGTGTGCTGCACAACTCATGTAGTGTTCTGCAGAATTCCAGTGTCTTGCGTTTCAAAACTTATGTAATGTTCATCTGGGGTTCTGTAGTGTGCTGCATGGCTTCTGTAGAGGTTTTGCTGGAGAACTAAATAGTACAGGCGCAGTTTTTCTGTTCTTTGAATGACAGCATCACTTTACGTCTGCAGTACCTGCTACAGAGCTTTATGTAGTATACGAATCTGGAGTGTGTCACTCTTCTTTATTGTATAAATGTATTGTATGCTGCAGAGATTGTGAATTTTGTTTTATGAATGTGTGACATAATTTTGACTTCCTTGTTTTTGTTTTCATAAATCTTTTTACATAACGACTAAAAAGGTCATTGTTTTATAGTCGGTCATACTTACAAGTTTTATATACCTTGTATTCTCTTGGTTTATGCTTTTATGATTTATTACGGTGTGCGTCTAAATGTAATAACAAGAAAAAAAATCATAGAGTCCAACCTTTTTATTTCTGTTCATTTGATTTTTTATGGGCATTGTATTTACAACCATTGTACATTAATTATGTAAAATTGTGTGGTGGTGTTTAAAGTAGTCTTCATTACTTTTCTCCCAACTTTAAGTATTTTAATCAAATATTTTTAAACAAGACTGAAGACCACTTGATTAATGTACACTTTTATCACCTCAGCCCTTGCTGAAGCTAGGAAATCTGATACGGGGGTGGGGTAGGGGTGAATTATGTAAATTTGCATAGATTATTAGATCATACCATTATTTTGATGTGGGAACCCAGTGGAATACCTAAGGGAGATCAGATAAATTTATCTGGCTAATGCCCTTAATAAAAACACGAATGAAATTCAAACTTATTTTCATAGAGAATATGGTCCAGTGCCCTTTCCACTTTATAGCTACGATCTTTGTCTCTGACAAAAAATTAAAAACCATTTTGAAAATACACGATGTTGTTTTATTCTCATACTCTGATATCCTTTACATCAAGTTTGGTGGGGTTTTTTGTCATTTTTATTTACAAGTTTGCCATTGTACGAAAAAGAACACCTTATTATTTCCAAAGTGGGTAATGTTGTTGACTTTGCAATATGTCAAATGTTTATTTAGTATGGAGTTGCTGATTGGTCAATGACTGTCTATTTTAATGTGACAGACCAATAAAAGTCATCCTTGCAAAACTGACTCTTATGGCATGTCATTGTTTTATTTTTTTTTTCAAGATAAATTTTCAGGTTTAAATGGACATTTTTTTTTGAAGAAGTTCATTTATAATGGTACATATTGAACAAAATATCATGAATTTCTAATATCCAGTACATGTATTTGCATTATTTTTAGTTTCATTTATTTTTAGTCCTGTCCTACGTACTAACTCTAACCTATTCAGCTAAGCATACATCATGCTAGTGGCTTAATCAGACAATTCTTAGTAGACATCAGCTGTAAGGACTCAATTCAATGATGTAAATTTTTTGAAGTAAAAAAGTACATCTTTGACCACAATACATATTTTGATAGTGAGGTACAGTTGTTTTGATACAGTGCCGTGGTTTACTAAGATAGACACAAACTAAAACTATTGTCATAACACATTCAGACAACAGTGATAAGCTATTGAATGGATGTTGGTTTAATTATTACCAAAATCATTATCAAACACTGTATGTTAAATTTACATAATTACATGTAAATTATGCACACTTCCTGTGTTCATCACTGCTGTGACAGTGTATATTTGCATAATAACTTCATTTGAATAATGTCATGGTTGTAATCAGGCTGGTTATTGGGTGTACATTTACATAATGACTTCATTTGAATAATGTCATGGTTGTAATCAGGTTATTGTGTTCACATTTACATAATGACTTCATTTGAATAATGTCATGGTTGTTATCAGGTTATTGGGTGTACACTTACATAATGACTTCATTTGAATAATGTCATGGTTGTAATCAGGTTATTGGGTGCATATTTTCGAATCAAAATTACTGACTTATTCACATTCTCAAAACAAGTGTTGGTTTCAAGGGCGAGGAGGTATGGCAGCTAATGATGTAACAAAACAGCACAGTGAACAAACTAGTATTTTATAAGTTTAACAGGAATTGGAATTATATATGCTACATTTGTAGATGGAACTACAAGATATGTCTACCGGGTAGTATTTCTCATAGAATTAGGTCTAGTTCTGTACCATAGCAATGATAAACATGTCATGGATGTTATCAAAAATGTACCTACTAGCTGATATGCTACATTTGTACAGGGACCTCAAAAACAAGTCTCATGTGGACGTTTTCTACTATAGCAACAATGGCGATGATGTCAAAATGTATTTCAAAATATTGATATTTATGCAAAAAGTGTTTACTGGTTAAGATATTGACTACCTTATAAGACTTAATAAATATTACAACTATGTCTTGAGAGGTGGAAATGTTGAATACCTACTGCAAATATAAAATGGGCAATTAATTTTCTGGTATTAGCTATGATACATGAAACAGGGTTCTCCCCAGTGCCAAGTGTGTGCTGGTCAGTCATTACATGAATGGTCAGTAATATTCTTAAAATAATTCAGAATTGTCACTTAGGTTACTGTCAAGTGCATACTTCATGTTACTGTTTTGGTTGCCATTACATTTTCTGAATGTTCGTTGTTGACCTGCGAGTCAGCTGGAATGGGGAGAACCCTGATAAAGGAGTTAAATGTTGTATGTAAGGCCAAGTAATGAAGGCAATGATTTCAATTGAATGCCTTGCTTGTGAATCAAAATGAAATATTCATTTGTGGTATATCTTCCGTCCAATGTGACAGGCATATTTTAACAAAAAAAAAAAACATGGTAGAGTTTAACTCTTGTCAAAACTGAAATACAAGTTTGAAATGTGATTGATAATCCATCAATTTTGAAAGATTTGATAAACACGTTGTCTGTATTGTCAATCTCTATGTTTTCTATACAAGAAATTGGTCAAAAAAAAATTTTGTAACTGGTTTCTGGAGACTGAGTTTTGTATATTGTTGGGTCTGTATGTGGTAAGGGGAATCTTCTAAGACTTACTGTATGTAAATAATAATATAGAAGAATGCAAAACTAAACCACAAACATGAAATTGAACAACAAAAGTTGTCTGAATAATTACACATATCGGTACATGTTGATGTAAACAAGAATTGTGTATATAGCCACTGACTAGGAGTCACTTGGTGCAAACCTTTGCTGGATGAAATATTGAAATGAAAAATGTCATGAAGTCATGTAGTGTTTTTTTTAAGGGTGGTAAATTGGTAGGATATTCCAGAGTTCCCCTCCATAATTCAAATTATGGTACAATATATGGAAATCTTTGCATTTTTTCCTATATTTCTCTCCATTGTTCCTGGAGTTCCCCTCCATAATTATAGTAAAGCGTATGGAAAGCTGTGAAAGTTTTAACAGATTTCACTCCATTATTGGAGTTCCTCCTAAAATTATGGTAAAGTTTGACCAGCTTTCCTCCCTTTGTTACTGTACCAAAATCTTAGCAAAATCTCTAATGGAGAAAGTTATGCCCCTATGCTTTGTGTACATTACTGGTACAACTATGTAACTGAATCTTACTTGTACCAATCTGCACACATCTAGTTGTGACATCATACACAATGGAGATGATTTAATGCAAAAATAAACTTCTACTTACATTACTCGCCAGTCATCTTGAGGCATAGTGATATTTTTTAATGAAATTTTTATGAACTGATAACGGCCTTGCTAGTTTGTTATCTGAAATGTTCTTGTATCAGTCTTACAAGTTGTATATATGGCTGTTTTGAGTAATTGACAAATATTTCAGTTTCTTGCAATACTTTTAATTTTTGTAAGCATTTTAGGGAGAATTTCTATGACTTTAATGTATTCTTTTTGGTGGTGTGTAACTGAAATGTAAACGGTTATTTGAGTGGGTCTGTAGTCATACAGTAGATTTCTCAATTTCACCCCAGGTACTTTCATTGACCTAACCCCCCTCTAACCTCAATTGGTCAAGGTGAAAGGTCAGGATTTTTTATTTTCATGGTTTATAACATTTCTAGTCTGTTATTCTTTTAGGATGTAGAAACTCAAGTAATGTAACATGTAATGAATAAATTGTAAATTTTGTAAGTTAATTATTTTATTTTGGGCTCAAAAAAAAGGGGAAAAAAAAAGAAAAGAAAAAAACCAAACATTTTCAGTTTGAAAGTATGACAACACTGAAATATGAATGTCAAACTGAAAACTAAAAAGTCAAATGTATTTATAGAGTAATAAAATAGAAAACACTGAATATGATATGACAGGTCATTTTTTGTACAGAAGGAAACCACTATTGATTACAATAAAAACATAATATTTGTACAGATAAAATGTTGTGTTTTGGTAGTTTTGGTACACAAAAGGGAGCCAGTGTCATGTGTATGTTTGTGTGGGTTTCTGACTAGTTTTGGTGTACAAAAGGAAGTCATTGATATGTCTGTGTTTGTGTGGGTGTCTGACTAGTTTTGGTACTCAAAAGGAAGTTAGTGTCATGTCTGTTTGTGTGGGTGTCTGACAATCAGTTCCTTATCAACAGTGCATAGTGCTGGTTTTGTGAGCACAACTGAGGTTCAGTAGTGTTATATGCATCAAGCGGTGTCTGTCTGTCTGTGTGTGTGTGTGTGTGTGTGTGTGTGTGTGTGGATGACTTAAACACAAAAACTGCCAGACCAATTGCCTTGGTATTTTGTTGGGACATTACTTTTGGTGTCTATTTGGGAAATTGTTCAAAGCAAAATGATCGCATCACAGGCGTGTGATTTGGGTCAAAAATGTCATTTTTGGTCAAAAAACTTAAACTCAAAAACTACCAGGGCAGATTGGTCTGAAATTGGGTGGGAACGTTGTTAGGGGTGTAGATTAAGATGTGTTCATGACATGATAATCCAATCAGTGATATGCAAATTAGGGCTAAAAATGTGTCTTTTTGGTCAAAAATCTTTGATTCCAAAATATCAAATTAGGCTGAAATTTAATAGGGATGCATCTGGGGCTGAATAAATATTAAGCATATAATGATCTCATCAGCGATATGCAAATTAGTGTAAAAATGTGAATTTTTGTCAAAAACATACCAGGTATCTCAAGAAGTACTTGGTCAACAAGACTGAAATTTGATTAGATGTTCAGAATTTCTTCAAAGCATTTTGACATAACTGGACCTAGCAACCATGACCACGCTCTTAGCAACAACCAAATGCCAGTATATTTTGCTAAAATAACAACATCATCTGGTAAGCAAGTGAGTAAGCATTCAAAAAATGAATGAAAACTGGCAACTGTGACCACGCCCAAAGCACCAGTCAAATGATCGCATATATTGCAAAGTGAGGTGAGGTGTCGCCAGATGTACTACTCTTTTCTTTACTTTCTATACTATATACATATTCATGAGGTCATTCATATTCATGTTAGATTCAACCAATCATCATACAGTCTAGATAGAATGGCACCAAATCATTAGATCTGTGGACACTAAAGGGGCATACCTGTAAATGTTGGGTTGAGATTAGACTGTCGACAGTCGCTCGCGCCTTTTTTTCCTACGTTTTATCTAAACTCCGGTCCGGCGCAACACTAGTATAATCGCAAACTGATTTCGAGGGCCGAATTGCGAAGGCCTTCGGCCCTCGATCACTCGGGCCTTCGGCCCTCGATATCAGTTTGCGATCAGACTAGTGCTGCGCCGGATCGGAGTTTAGATAAAACGTAGGGGGAAAAAAGGCGCGAGCGACTGTCGACAGTCTAGGTTGGGATACTATTTATATAAAACATTAAAGGGACACAAGCTGAGTTCGTACAATTTTGATGTATTTTTTGCTGCATATTCAAGAGCTACTCGCCGTGTTCTACATACGTAAGCATATTTAACAATCACTTGCAATTGACTGAGCTCAAACCGGGTACTATGACATAACTTACAAATCATCGAATGACGTAATTTATTATGCGTATAAAAAATGTTGAGGAAATTCCTATTATGCAGTCTACTGTTTTAACAATGCAAGAAGACAATTGTAATGTCATAGAAGTTATTAGACTGTAATGACATCATCGATCAGGGCTTACATTGTACCAGCCTGCCCTAAACATGCTAAAGGGCACCACGCCCTCAACGGCTAATCTGTCAGTCTAAGAAGTTATACGCATTGAAATTATTATTATACGAGAAAAGTTTAATCAACGTTTCACGTAAAAGGAGGCCCGTGAGGGCGGAACGTCACGAGGTATCTTAGAGTCTACATGCAAGTATTTTCACTTGCCCTTGTACTCATTGTCACTTGTACTCATTGTCCTTGCCCTTGTCACTCTGAAGTGACGCACAGTGTAACTTTCTGGTTGGAATAATATTCATTATATTGTAAACGCCCATTCATATTTGATTGTTTGCTTACTTACTGAAACACGTCGATTGTATCATGCAAAATGTAACTGGAATTTAAATCTTGATACAAATGACTGGTTCATTCAGTCTCAGTTACCCAGTGTTGTGTGCATATTAATTTGTGTTTGAAAGAGGATGGGTAACCATGGTTACCTTTACAACCAGCCAATTAACGAACGCTGTGAGTGGCGTCAGAACATTGTACAGTAATTTTTTGCATCCCTCTTACACTGTAAAAAAATTACCCATATTTACTACACGACATGATAAGTTTCGTACAGCAAGCATATCCCACATATGACGTTCATTGCAGATCAGGCCACTGGAAATGGACTACACATACCACACAAATAAAAATACAACATAAATCTGATAGTGAGTTTTTAGTATGTCTCTTCAACGTAACTGTGTTACAATTATTGCAATCGATCCATCCATGATTGTGTTTACATAGACATTGTGTTTGCATAGCAAAGTCGCAAACCACGGCCTGTTTTACGGCACCGTTCTTAACGAGCCGTCCCACTTTTATTTCAAAGTGTAACGGAAGAAATAACAGCTCTGGTTTGCGAGAATGTTGCATAGAGATACTTGTTTTGGTACAGACATTGACTTGTGAGGGCGCTCTTCTGAATGTGAAGTATTCTTATACCCAAAACTTCTTGCCATAATATATTACCTTTTTAAAAATGGTCAATCAGTAAACTGCAAATTTCTGTCATATTGTTGACATTGCTCATGGTTATTGTTTCAAGAAATTTTGGACTCCTTGCCTCCAGGAATGCAGCATAGGTAAATATTATTAACTGGACAGGTGCATGTATAATATTTTCGATCTGACAACTTCTGAGCTTTATTCGGGCCATTCTAATTTATCTTGTTCTACCTTCGTCCGTCATACTAAATTTCTGGGGTTTTCCACTTCCGTCTGCCACAATTTTCTATAAGTATAAATTTAAACAAAATGAAAGAAGAATATTATGCGGAATTTCAAAACATTGACGATACCACAAATTGAATCCGAAGGAACACTTTTTGAACATTTGTAAAAATTATTTCACTAAGAAATGAACCGAAGACAATGATAGACAAGAGTCAAAGCTCAGAACTTACAAATTGTTACACAATAAGATACAAACAGCCAATTATCTTAAAATTATGAACAACAGAAAGGAAGTTGGTTTAATTTCAAGAATTAGACTGAGCTCACATGATCTACAAATTGAAATTAGAAGACATAAAGGACTACAGGGATAGAAAACAGATTATGCATCACCTGCAATATGATAGAAGATGAAATACCTTGTGCACTCAAAATATACAGAATGTCCTTTCTAAATTTGTAAGAAAAACTGAAGCAACAATGGTTGCATACATACAAACATTGGGATAATTCCAGGTAAATCGTGACGGTGCTACAACTCAATTTGTTTTGTGGTCTGAGATATATTGTAGGATAGATTAGAATCTTTCAATTGCAGCTACATTTCTTCATTGGATTTTCTGAAATAAGTGTTTGGTACTAAAACAAACTAGCAAAATAAGGTTTATAAGAAAATTCAAATTTTAATAAGTTAGATAAATGTAATGTGTTTCGTTTAACTTGTAGATGTCTTTCCTCTTGGTAAGTGCTGATTTTTATGAAAGTTGTCAGTGCCATAATTAATTGTGTGTCTTTGATCAGAGTTAAAAAGAGTAATACATTTTGTTTCATTGTCTAGTTCTTTGAAATTACCTACACCACTGATTGCACTTAGTCTGGTATACATTTGTTGTCTCTCAGTGTTCATGTTGTGATGAAGTGTCTTTGCCTCGATTAGTAACATCTCCGACAAACCTCGTGGTCTGAGAAACATCTTTAACCATTTATGTTGCGCCCTCAACGTCAACAATTGAATACATTTCCCGCACGCATTTCCCGGCTTGATTGCTGCGCGCGTCTGGCATGTTAGCATTGTTGTTGTGTTGGGTCGATACATGCCGATATTTTCACCTGCACTGAGTCACCATTCCCTGTAAATGCATGCACAAGGTAAGATATGCCTTTTAGAATCCAGGGCCACGGCGGTGACGCAGTGAATGATTGTAAACAGGTTAACATTGCTGTTAATCATTAACTGACCCAGTTTGGATCAGTCAATGCTTTGAGTAATTACATTCAATGTCAATCACAGCCCCAGACTCTATGAATCAAAGCATTCCACAACCTGAAGGTGAACGGAGTTGTGCAACCCAAATTGGGAGAATCCCAAAACATTATACCACTTGTCCGTCTTCATAGGCGTGTTGTGTAGGTGATACTTGCATGACGTGTTACATAACCTAAAGACTTAGGGTACGCCATTGGAGGGGGGGGGGGGGGATTTTCGACAAAAAAAATTGTCGCCGGCCAAAAGCAGGAAAAAAATTGCTCACCAACTCAATCCCCCCAAAAAATTGTTTCCTGGGTATGAGCTAAAAAAAATTGTTGTGCTGCAAGTACAGAAACTAGCTACAAATGTCAAATTCTCAGGTATATGTTTTCCTAAGCTTTTAAAGTTTCTTGTCAAAAGCTTTTTTATACTACACTTGTAACGGTTGACAAATGCTGAAACAAACCAAAACACTACCATAAATTCAAATTACTAAGAATACTGACCTGACTTGTTGGCATCCAGACAGACTACTTGATTCCTTGCTAGGTGAAATCAGTTATTAGATTCTAGGATTCAATTCAGAATTGTTGGGAAAATATTGTGATGTTTATTGAAAGGATATAGTCGAAATCTACCAGCAAGTAGGTATGCTACCATTTTGGCTATCACTGTATCAGTGTTTTCTTTCAGGTGAATGATAATCCACTATGTATTATGTAAGAAGTGATCTCAAGAGTCAATTGCAAAGACTGAACATACTTTCAACTCCTTCAGAAACAGAATGACATACATATCAGTGTACATGTAGGTCATAGATATATCTGGAATTCTTTTGGTCTATAGATGACTTTGATATCTAACATATAAATCTATGTAAATGTAATATTATTCTTTCAACAGATTGCTACCTGATTGATGCTATTCTGAGTGAACCAGGGCATCACAGCCAGCATGGAGTACACAGTAGCTAACCTGGTATCCACTGCAACCATAGCAACCAGTATTGCACCAAGCATGGAGTATGCAGTCCCTAACCCACCATCCACTGCAACCATAGCAACCACTACAGCACCAAACCTGGAGTACAGAATACCTTACCTGCCATCCACTGCAACCATGGCGACCAGCTCACAACATAGCATGGAGTATGTAGTCCCAAATCTGCCATTGTCAGTGTTATGTAAATTAAATGAATTCAGAAAACAGTCTGTATTCACTGATATAGAACTATGTGTGGAGAATCAAACTTTCCCTTGTCATCGGGCTGTCTTGGCAAGCTGCAGTCCATTATTTCACAGCATGTCAACATGTGAGACAAGTAGCAGTGTATTAAAAGAAGCCTTCCAGAATATGAATGCCGACACTCTAGAAACTGTTCTTGAATTTATGTACACTGGAAAAATAGTCATTGATATGGATAATGTTAAACATCTCCAGCAGGCATCTGATGTATTTGAGTTACAGCAACTAAGGATTGGTTGTTTAGAGTTTAAAGAAAAGTATTTGAAGTCAGACTGCAAGTCAGAGAACGATGTTGAAAGTGTCTATGAAGTAATAGCTGAAGAGATGAATTATTACAATGCAGTCGAAGTCGATCAAAGTTTCTCTGAAACAGATAACAATCTTAAAGAACAATGGAAGTATGAAAATAAGGCATATAAGGAAGACAGACTGGTTGAATTATTATATCCTACCAACAAAAGATTTTCCAAGAAATTCAAATTGTGGGAACAAGACCAATTAGAGAATAATACTGCTGATACCAGTTACTATGGTAATAATAATGATGATGGTGATGATGATGATGATGATGATGATGATGATGATGATGATGATGATGATGATGATGGTGGTGGTGGTGGTGATGATGATGATAATGATGATGACAGCAATGACGTGCTTCCTGACAGCCATGAAAGCACTCTCCTCACAAATATAAGTGAAAATAAAAGTCATGTTCAATGTTCAATAAAAAGTACTTCAAATGAGGAATCAGTTTCAAAGGATTCTATGGAAATAGCGACAATGTGTGAAGACATTGACAAAGATGGAAACAGATTGTGTGTTAAAACTAAGATAGTAGATACTATTCTTGAAAGTAGAGTGGGCACCAACAAATCTCAAGAAGATTCACAAGAAAACAACAGTAATCAAGAAACTCTAATACAAAGTAGTTATGATGATGGAGAAGAATCAGATCAAGACAAAGATAAAAAACATGAAAGGTTTGCAAAGAAAGACAAACAGAAAGGCAAATATGACTGTGAGTTGTGTGGAGAACAGTGTAAATGCAAACGTCAACTTCTAAGGCATAAGAGACGAGTTCATGATTTACATGTACCTGAATTAATTGTGAAAACTGCACCAGTTGAATGTCAAATATGTGGTAAAATTTACAAAGGCCAGAGATACCTGAAGCAACATATGAACATACATGAGGGAAAGACACCCTTCAAATGTACAATTTGTGACATTTCATATCCTGTGATGAGGATGTTGTGGTACCACAGAAAGTCAAAACATTCCGATAAACAGCCTAAATGTGAAATATGTGGTCGAGCTTTTACTACCAATAGTATGTTGATGAATCATAAAGACAGAGTCCATCATTTGCTATCAAGTGAATGTGTGAGATGCCAGGTCTGTCAGGCACCTTTTGCATCACATGTAAGCCTCCAGCAGCACAAATTGAAAGTTCATCGTGACACAGAAATCCCGGAAAATAGATTCCCGAATCATTTATGTGAGAACATCACATGTAATTTGTGCGATAAGACATTTCCTTCCAAAATCATGATGAATGAACACAAGAGTAACATGCATAGAGTAAAAAGTCTCACATGTAAAGATTGTGGTAGCATCTTTGAAAATAAAGAGCTTCTGAAGGAACATCACTTGACACATACAGATCCCAAATACTGCTGTGAAACATGTGGAAAAGTGTTTGCAAGAAAGGAAAGATTTGATAGGCATACAAGCTACCATGATACATATGAAAAGAACAAGGACAGAAATGAGACTATGCAATGCGAAGAGTGTGGAAGGGTCCTAAAGAAGAACAACTTCAAAGAACATATGAATTCGCATGAGGGGAAGAAACCATACCAGTGTAAAATTTGTGGAGAAAGGTTTGCAAACAAATCTATCAGTTATTATCACAGAAAAGTTAAACACACTGAGAAGAAACAATACAAATGTGGTGTGTGTAATGAAGAATTTGTATGGAAGATATATCTGAGACGCCATGAAGATAAAATGAATCATTCACAAGAAAGTGTTACATGCAATATATGCAATGAGACGTTTCCATCACGAGTTCAGTTCTGGAAGCATGGCAGAAAAATGCACTCTGAAAAACTAGTGACATGCGATGAGTGTGGAATTGTCTTTGAAACTAAAGAACTCTTGAAACAGCATTACTCTTCCCATAGCAAAGATGAGAAATATTGCTGTGAGAAATGTGGAAAAACATTTGGAAGAAAAGAAATGTTGGTGAAACATGTTAAGAATCACAAACTACATGCTGACTATGAATGCCATGTATGTGGTAAAACTATCACAACTAAATACAGTCTGAGAGAACATATGAATATTCATGCAGGAACAAAACCATACCAGTGTGAGATTTGTGACAAGGCCTTCAGAGGAAAGTCACAATTATATCACCATAAAAAGAATAAACACTGAACACAATACAGCACTGTGCTCATTAGTAGAAGACTGAATTAGAACTGTGTAGAAATGAAGAAGTGACAAAAATCACCTCTGCATGTGTATTCCTCCTGAAAGGAAAACACTGGTTTGGCTGATTTCAACTCGGCCTTCAAGTTCAAGTGCAATGTATGTAGTGAGCGGTTTATTTTTTACATATATAAAGCGGACTAATCACTAAACTGATATGAATCATTTATCTGAGGAAAACACATGTAATTTGTGCAATAAAATGTTTCCTTTCAAAATCAAGATAAATAGACACACAAACAACGAGCATCCAGTAAGAAGCCTCACATGTATTTAGAATATGGTAGCATTTCATATGCTTAGGAAACCCTTATCAGAAAGATTATACAGTTTCTGTTTAGCAGTTTGATGTATTTTACTTCTCACACAACGTTTTTTGCTACAAATTACACAAACAAAATGCATCCACTGATTGTACGCACACACATGAAATGTTACACTTTATCGCACTGTGAATACAAATAAACAGTTTTGTGTTTGATTTAATTGTCCTTCTGTCATCCTCCAGTGATGTTGATTTGTATTCACAGTGAGATCAAATTTATCATTCTTGTGTAGTACCAGTGCCTGTATACTTATGTAATTCATAGCAAAAACCTTGTATGAGATGTGAAAAACATTGTGCCACCTAACTGAAACTCTACAGTCACTGTGGTTTGGTAGTAACATTGGGCCACCTAATTGAAACTCTACAGTCACTGTGGTTTGGTAGTAACATTGGGCCACCTAACTGAAACTCTACAGTCACTGTGGTTTGGTAGTAACATTGGGCCACCTAATTGAAACTCTACAGTCACTGTGGTTTGGTAGTTAAAGTTGTTCATATCAACACCAATCCCACCTTTCCAAGTAGAGATATGCAAATTGGCAAAGCTAGTTCAGTAGAGGACTACTGTACACTGGGGGTGAGGTATCATGGGAAGTAAACAAAGTTTGGAGCTTTACACACCTTAAACCCTTTTCTGGTCCCCAAAGCAGGAGAAATGGAGACAAAGATTCTTGAAGTTTAAGAAGCACCTCAGATCAGAGAAGTTCTCTTTCTTGAAGTTCAAGAACCACCTCAGATCAGAGAAGTTCTATTTCTTGAAGTTCAAGAACCACCTCAGATCAGAGAAGTTCTATTTCTTGAAGTTTAAGAAGCACCTCAGATCAGAGAAGTTCTCTTTCTTGAAGTTCAAAAACCACCTCAGATCAGAGAAGTTCTATTTCTTGTAGTATAAGAACCACCTCAGATCAGAGAAGTTCTCTGTCTTGAAGTTTAAGAACCACCTTGGCTCAGGTTTAACATTTAGGTTTGAAAAACAATTGTATGTCAGAACTTTAGAAAAAGTTGGTCCAGAATGAAACAAAATGATCCCATGTAATCCTTAGAACTCCACTGATAAGATAACACTAATGAAAAACCCTGGGATTGAAACAATACTGAGATGTAGAGTACACCATGGCACCTAACTGAAACTCTACAGTCACTCTGGTTTGGTAACAAAAGTACTGTCGGTTATATGGAATAGAGCTTCATGTAAATGATATGACAGCACCTTAATATATCTGCACTATATTGACGATAAAAATATTATTAGAAATGACATGTATACCCCCAAGGTACATACAGACAGGAAGTAGAGCGCCACCATGGCAAATTTTGAAAAGGCCTATATAACTAACGCGTACTGATAGGAATTGTACACGTGAGTGCCGAAGACACAGAACTGTGCTTCTGGCACTCGCTGTTGCTAATCAGTACGCAGTTACAGTATTGCTCAGGATTGAAGCGAGGCGACAACTTTAGTTTTAGATAAAACGTATCAAAAAAGGCACAAACGACTGTCAACAGTCTAGAGAATAAGTCAAAATTTTTGTTACTATATCATGCTATAAGTTTTGAATGTTTTCATCAAGAAATACAGTACATACAAAATGTATACTCGAAGTGCACAGTATGTTTATACATATATTACAGTAGAAGTAGTAGTAGAATTCTTGTTAGAGTCAAATATGATATGCCAATTAATTAACAAATCAAAAGAAATAAAACATCGTCTGATCATCTGGCATACAAGTCACTGTAAAAATAAATAACTATGGTGAGCATCTCTGAGTTTTAATTTCACTGTTTTATTCCTTTCACTTGTGCTCACTAGATTGAAATGATTAACTTTCTGTTTCAGATGTTTATGAAATGTACGCCAACTTTAGGTAGAAGTGCCAGGCTTCGGTTCATTAAACAAACAGTCAAATATAACAATAATGAATGGTTTCTGTTATTTACACATACCTCAAGTCATGTTTCTTTCACAAGATAGAAAAGTATATTTCATAGCCATGTATCATGTCTTGGAATGCTACAATATGGCTAAATATGGTATCACACCTTGGCACTCTCTAAATATGGTTTCACACCCTGACACAACTATGTCCAAATATGGTATCACCCAGATACGCCATGTCCAAATATGGTATCACACCCCGACACCCTATGTCCAAATATGCTATCACCCAGATACACTATGTCCAAATATACTATCACACCCTGACACCCTCTATCCACATATCACATACCCAGTATCGCTTGTATGTGTATTCCAATGGAGAGAATGTGCATCAAACCTGTGTACCCGTGCAATAATTTTCATATTACTCCCTGGCACACTTTACCCAAATATGGCAAGTGGTGCCCTCATCAATATCCGTTAATTCAGTGATCTAGCTTTGATTTTTTTTCTCAATATCTTTACGTTCCTGAACATAAAATGTTTCACAATCAATGTGTACATGATTTAAATTATGTTTCTGTACCACTACATAGGGTATATGATTAATTTTTATGAAGATTTTACAGTGGAAGGGCCTGACTTTAGGAGGGACGTAAGCTGTACTACCAAAGGTGGCAAATCCCATATCCAGGCCATAAAGGTCATATATCCCATGTAGTGGCACGGAAACATCATTTGAATCCCACTTCTCTGTCATGATTAGGTGGGGTTCAGTGGAGTTTTCCATTTGACAAATAGTCTCTGACCCCTCTGTAAAACCCACATCAGACTGACCCCCCCCCCCCCCATCACGTACTTCTACAACCTGACCACCACCACCCCACCCATTGGGGTATTTTTATGAGTGCTTGCAGTGTTCTCTGCAGCAGTACTTTCACTAGCATAGTAAATGAAAGTGCAGAAGAAAACACTGCAAACGCGAGTGCAAAAAAAAATACCAAAGTATCCACATAGGAAGTCACACGATATGGGGTCCATAAAAACGACACTGCTTTTGTGTACAACGAACAACTGCATCCTTATTTGCATATCATTTGCATGTGTGTATGCAATCATGTTTTTGGTATTTTACTGCAGTGTAAATACCACTAGTATGCATGTAGAGTGGTGCAAGTTAGTAATCTCTGGTACATATCTAATAATTTCTTCACCCAGAAGAAAACAACAATTTAGACTTATTGATTAACTTGTTTTATTTATTTATTTATTCATTCATTTACTTTATTTATTTATAAAGTATCTATGAAGACACCTTTAGCCATTATGGAACTTTCAATTTATGTCACCAAGAGTAACATAAATGCAGCATTGATTGTGAAACAGCCAAGTATTTGCATAGCATGTACAGTAACCAGTATGGTAGGTAATATATGTACACAGAGTACATGTATGGAGTTTTGTTTGAATGTAACTCTGGGTGAAATAATATTGAAGAACGCAGATAGATATATGGGAATAAAAAAAATACCACAGTTCAAGCAAGGTCATACCATTGTAGGAATGAATTGTTCTTCCATCACATTCCACAACAAAATACTCCAAGCCCCCCCCCCCCCCCATGATGGCTGAAGAAACTGACCGCCCCCAATTATTTTAATGTTGCTAATGATATCTAGTACAAGATCTGAGCACAAGTGTTGCTGACCTCTTTTCATCTGTGTATATTTTGCACAATCCCCTCTCCATAATTTCACATGTATGCTAATATTGTGAATAGATAAGTGATATAAACAGGGCTTCAAAGATATTCAGATGCACATGCATTACCTGTAAAATATTCACTGGCTGAAAGAAGGGTGTTTATTAGTACTGCTGCAAAAAGAACATGTAGAAAATTGTACAGGCCATGGACAAGACTAGTGCTGCTGAACTATTTCCATGGTCCACATCAGATAACAATTGTGTTATTCTTTGTATTAATTTTGTATATTTGTATCATGTTTCTTTGAAAGTGTAGCTTATTTTCATTATCTGGGGAAATGAGTTTCACTCATTCATTAAAAAAAATGGTGAAAATGATGACTTTTTACACATTTACCCTAAGGGAGGTAGAGATGATTTTTGTTAAATTTTCAATTTTACATGCCTCTGTGAGGTTATAATTCAGTCTTCCAGCCAACGCCTTAAAAAAATAATTGTTTGGTTCTGGTTACCTGACCCCACCTAGTTTTTCAATGCTGACCCTAAACTTTTTTTTACACATTCAAAAAAAATTAAAATAAAAAAAACTGTGAAGTCTCACGAGGAATAGTGGATGTGGAAACTGACATCAACTTAAAAAGACAATATAAAACTGTTCTTTCAATCTGTAAAGGCTGATGGGAAGAAACCAATAACACAGAGACCATATGGAAAACCTGAACTAGACACTCACACATGAAAAAAAATATATACTAAAATAAAATAAAAAATCTACCTACCCCACCTATTCTAAAATTGAGCATAATCAGAACCATACCATTTGTTTTATTAGGCCTAATGAGCACAGTGCTGTATTGTGTTCAGTGTTTATTCTTTTTATGGTGATATAATTGTGACTTTCCTCTGAAGGCCTTGTCACAAATCTCACACTGGTATGGTTTTGTTCCTGCATGAATATTCATATGTTCTCTCAGACTGTATTTAGTTGTGATAGTTTTACCACATACATGGCATTCATACGGCCCGTCAGCATTTAGTTTATGATTCTTAACATGTTTCACCAACGTTTCTTTTCTCCCAAATGTTTTTCCACATTTCTCACAGCAATATTTCTCATCTTTGCTATGAGAAGAGTAATGTTGTTTCAAGAGTTCTTTAGTTTCAAAGACAATTCCACACTCATCACAAGTCACTAGTTTTTCAGAGTGCATTTTTCTGCCATGCTTCCAGAACTGAACTCGTGATGGAAACGTCTCGTTGCATATATTGCATGTAACACTTTCTTGTGAATGATTCATTTTATCTTCATGGCGTCTCAGATATATCTTCAATACAAATTCTTCATTACACACACCACATTTGTATTGTTTCTTTCTTGTGTGTTTGACTTTTCTGTGATAATAACTGATAGATCTGTTTGCAAACCTTTCTCCACAAATTTTACATTGATATGGTTTCTTCCCCTCATGCGAATTCATATGTTCTTTGAAATTGTTCTTCTTTAGGACCCTTCCACACTCTTCGCATTGCATAGTCTCATTTCTGTCCTTGTTCTTTTCATATGTATCATGGTAGCTTGTATGCATATCAAATTTTTCCTTCCTTGCAAACGTTTTTCCACATGTTTCACAGCAGTATTTGGGATCTGTATGTGTCAAGTGATGCTCATTCAGAAGCTCTTTATTTTCAAAGATGCTACCACATTCTTTACATGTGAGGCCTGTAAGTTTCACAGGGTGCATTTTGCTCTTGTGTTCAAACATTATGATTTTGGAGGGAAATGTCTCATTACACAAGGTACACATACTTTCCTCAGGTAAATGATTCATTTTGGTTTGGTGATTAGTCAGCTGTTCATCTGTAAGAAACTGTTCAGCACAGAATTCACACTGATATAGTTTATTGACCTTGTGTCTATCAATGTGACCTTGGATACTCTCCCTTGTGAGTGTTTTCCCACACACTGGACACTGACACTTTATACTTTTTGATTGCTTTTTTGTATACATTTTCATGTGACCATCTAACTGTTCTTTACTTTGGAATATTTGGCTACACTTGTCACAACTATATATACCAGTACTCTTCTCGATGATTGTTTGGACCTCCTGGTTGTCACATAAAACTCCAGATTCTTTATGTTTTGGCATTTCTGTGCCACGATGAACTTTCAATTTATGCTGCAGCAAACTTAACTGTGATGCAAAAAGTTCACGACAGACCTGGCATCTGACACCTTGACCTGGTACTAAATGATGTACTCTGTATTTGTGACCCATCAGCATACTATTGGTAACAAAAGCTTGACTACATACTTCACATTTATGCTGTTTATCGGAATGTTTTGACTTTCTGTGGTACCACAACATACTCTTCCTGGAAAATGACATCTCACAAATTGTACATTTGAAGGTCTTTCCCTCATGTATGTTCATATGATCCTTCATACCCTCTCGGCTTCTGTAAATTTTACCACATATTTGACATTCAATTGGTGCAGTTTCAACAATTAATTCAGGTACATGTAAATCATGAACTCGTCTCTTATGCCTTAGAAGTTGACGTTTGCATTTACACTGTTCTCCACACAACTCACAGTCATATTTGCCTTTCTGTTTGTCTTTCTTTGCAAACCTTTCATGTTTTTTATCTTTGTCTTGATCTGATTCATCATCATAACTACTTTGCAGTAGAGTTTCTTGATTACTGTTGTCTTCTTGTGAATCTTCTTGAGATTTGTTGGTGCACATTCTACTTTCAAGAGTAGTATCTACTATCTCAGTTTTAACACACAATCTGTTTCCATCTTTGTCAATGTCTTCACACATTGTCGCTATTTCCATAGAGTCCTTTGAAACTGATTCCTCATTTGGAGTACTTTTTATTGAACATTGAACATGACTTTTATATTCACTTATATTTGTGAGGAGAGTGCTTTCATGGCTGTCATGAAGCACGTCATTGCTGTCAGCATCATCACCATCATCATCATCATCATCATCATCATCATCATCATCATCATCACCATCATCATCATCATCATCATCAGCAGCAGCAGCAGCAGCAGCAGATTCATCATCATTATTACCATAGTAACTGGTATCAGTAGTATTATTCTCTAATTGGTCTTGTTCCCACAATTTGAATTTCTTGGAAAATCTTTTGTTGGTAGGATATAATAATTCAACCAGTCTGTCTTCCTTATATTTCTTATTTTCATACTTCTTTTGTTCTTTATCTGTTTCAGAGAAACTTTGATCGACTTCGACTGCATTGTAATAATTCATCTCTTCAGCTATTACTTCATAGACACTTTCAACATTGTTCTCTGACTTGCAGTCTGACTTCAAATACTTTTCTTTAAACTCTAAACAACCAATCCTTAGTTGCTGTAACTCAAATACATCAGAAGCCTGCTGGAGATGTTTAACATTATCCATATCAATGAGTATTTTTCCAGTGTAGATAAATTCAAGAACAGTTTCTAGAGTGTCGGCATTCATATTCTGGAAGGCTTCTTCAACACTGCTACTTGTCTCACATGTTGACATGCTGTGAAATAGTGAACTACAGCTTGCCAAGACAGCCTGATGACAAGGGAAAGTTTGATTCTCCACACACAGTTCTATATCAGTGAATACAGACTGTTTTCTGAATTCATTTAGTTTACATAACACTGATGATGGCAGATTTGGGACAGTGTACTCCATGGATGGTGCTGTACTGGTTGCTATGGTTGCAGTGGATGGCAGGTTAGGGACTGTGTACTCCATGCTTGGTATCGTACTGGTTGCTATGGTTGCAGTGGATGGCAGGTTAGATACAGTGTGTATTCCATGTTGACTTGGTTCACTCAAAATAGCATCAATCAGTTAGCAATCTGTTGGAAGAACAACATTACTGTTGGTTTTTATTTTAATCAAAACACTGCTTAGAATTCAGACTTAGACTATGCTTGTACCACAGACCCTACACTTTGTACTGAATGACAACATGGCTACAAAGCCAATTCTCTGGTTTATAATAAGTATCATATATTGAGGCAGCTGTACAGGGTGTAGGAGGGGTATCACCTGGTGGCAGCTTTAGCAAATTTCACTCACATCTATAGGAAGCTATTTAGAATAACACTGACAGAAATGGCAAGTTTGCTCAAACTATTTTTGCATACCTCTCTTTCCTTATTTTTCCGTGACCCCTGTGATGTGCATGTGGAATTTTTGAGACCCCCCCCCCCGTCATCCCCTAATTGAAATAATGACGCCTCCCTAAAACACCTTTTGAAACAATAGCATTGTTTGGACTTTGCTTGGTCCCTAAATGCGGTTAACAGTTATGTAAACCCATTCCCACCTTCTGTTCCCTGCATTTGAGTATTTTTTGTACGTCGAGTCAGATGAGGTAACATGCCTCGGATATTGTGACGGCAATGTGACCGTGTTTAGGAATTTCCGTTAAAGAGTTACCCATTTGGGCTGCACAGTCCCAGAGACACTGTCATGATTTTTAAACGATCTACTATAGAGGTATACTAGAATGCCAGGATTCAGAAATTTAATCGGCATCGGCCATGACCCGAATATGTAATTGTAAATTCGGAGAATGACAGCAATGTTTACAATTCATTGCGTGGATTTTTAATGCATATTAGGCATATCTTACCTTGTGTATGGAATTACAGGGGGTGGTACCTAACGTTGGTGAAGACATTGGCGTAATATAAGTATATATATCGACCCGTCATAACATTTACAACGCCCCTGACAGGCCTAGACTGCAAGTGCAACACGAACTATATCAAGAAATTCAACGTTTCAATATCCTGTCGTTGAGGGCGCAACACGTCGGGTTAAAGGGCTTACATATATGCATCGCCAGGAAAGAAATAGAGACACGAGAAATGAATACTACATGTATGACAGGAGAGGACATGAAATGTACACAATGTCTCCAGAAAGACATCACAGTAATACACCTGGATGGCAAGATGGATACAGAGAAAGAACACGGTACTGAATCAACTTAAAATATAAATAATGACAGTACAACGTAAAAGAAATAGAAAAAACATTAATACAATGACATCAAGTTACCTTACAATTGGCCACTGGAATACAGCCGGTCTAAGGTATAACTACAAACCCAGACAAGGAACTATAGACAACAAAACAGAAAGTTCACTAGACATAGAGTCACAAATCAAAGACTACCATATATACGCAATGACAGAGACATGGCTGAATACTGAAAGTAAAGAACTCATTCCACAACCAAAGGGATATTACACATACCACAGCATTAGACCCAAAAACAAGAAAGCATGGAGGTCATCAGGAGGAATCAGCATTTTCATCAAGAATAGTATCAAAGATGGAGTCAAGATTATACCAACTACAAGTAAATTCTCACTATGGTGTAAAATTAATAAAGAATTTTTCAACCTTGAAAAAGACATTTACATATGCACAACATACATACCACCCCAAAATTCCAGTTTCTACAATGATAATGACTGTAATCCTTATGAAGAAATCAACAAAGAGCTACAACAATATAACACTCATGGACATATACTTATACAAGGTGACTTTAATGCGAGAACGAACAACATTGATGATGTAATTCTTGATGAAGAAGACAACATACATATAAACATTCCACTACCAGACACATATACATATGGCAAATCAGTCAAACGACGAAGAAACACTGATACATGGAAAAATCAATTTGGTGAAGAACTAATACAACTATGTAAATTAAACCATCTACAAATACTCAATGGACGGACATCAGGAGATTGGTCAGGTCAACTCACATGCTATGGTTATCATGGTGCAAGTACAGTGGACTACACATTAGTAAATGAAGAACTACTAAAGTATATCATCCATTTCAAAGTTGAGAAACTTCATCCATCAAGTGACCATTGTCCTATCAAAACTATCGTCAAAATACCAAAATACCGACAAACTACTGATACCAAGGTAAACCTAAAACCTGCACATCAAAGCTACCAATGGAATGCAATGAATAAAGAAATATACAAACTATACATGAAGACAAAAGAAAGCGAGGATATTGTGACCACATTTACAAAAAATAATACAAATAACACAAGTAATGAAATGGCAACGAAATTCCAAGAGATGATACATCAAATAGCAAACATATGTTCCATAAAGAGGAAATCAAAGAAGAAGACACAACGAAGGAAAATGAATTACACAGATAGACAGTGCAACCTGAAGAAACAAGAACTGAAAACGATTGCAAATATGCTACAAAGAAACCCAACAGATGGTACACTTAGAATAATGTACTACACCAAGAAAAAAGACTTCAGGAAATATGTAAAACGAATGCAGAAAGACAAACAACAAAAAATACTATCACAAATAGAGCTTGCAGATGAAAACGAACATGTACAAGATTTCTGGCAGAAGATAAATTCTATCACAAATACCAAAGAAAACAACAAATTGAAAGAAATCCCGCACACTATATGGACTAAACACTTCCAACAAATTGGCAAAAATAACACTACCACACCGGATAGAATACAGGAAATAGAAACACAACTAATACAATTAGAAAATGAAATGGAAAACAATCATGAATTAAATAAACCAATAACACTATCAGAAGTGGTACAAGTGACAAGATCAATAAAAAATAATAAAGCAAGTGGACCAGACGGCATTCCAGGAGAACTAGTAAAATACAGCAACATCAAAGTTAAACAAGCACTGACACAAGTATACAACAATGTACTAGATACAGGAATCTATCCAAAAATATGGAATACCAGCGTTATAACCCCAGTACACAAGAAAGGAGACAGGACAGACACAAACAACTACAGAGGTATTTCAGTTGGTAATGTGATAGCTAAATTATTTAGTATGATCATTAACAATAGAATATCAAACTATCTGGAAAGAAATAACATCATCCACCCAAACCAAGCAGGTTTCCGACGCAAACATAGAACTATCGACCATATTCTTACACTGCACACTATTATAAAGAAATACCATTCAAGAAATAAGAAAATCTACTGTTGCTTTGTAGACCTCAAAAAGTGTTTTGATACAATTTGGAGGAAAGCACTACTCTATAAATTACTATGTAACAACATCAACGGAAATGTATACAACATAATGAAAAACATGTACACCAATATGAACTTCATCGTGAAATTAACTGACGTGATAACAGAAAAGTTCCAAATTGATAATGGAGTTAAACAAGGCTGTCCACTAAGCCCGACATTGTTTAATATCTTTGTAAACGATTTCACTACCGGACTCGCAAACATTGAAACAAATGCACCAAAGCTTAATAACAAAACAATCAACAGCCTGTTGTATGCAGATGATATTGCATTGATGTCAACATCCTATGAAGGAATACAGAATGCACTGGACTACCTTCATCGATACACAACAGACTGGCGATTGCAAGTAAACACAAACAAAACACAAATAATGGTATTTAGAAAATCAGGATGCAAACAAGATACAAGACAATTCAAATGTGGCTTGGAAGAAATAAAAACTACAGAACAATACACATATCTCGGTGTAACATTCAAGACAAATGGCTCTATGAGCTCCACAGCAACCAGATTGTCAGACAAAGCCAGCAAAGCTGCAAGAATCCAGTCACAGATATATTCGACAAAGATAAACAGTACTAAGATAAAGGAAAAACTCATGAATACAACACAGCTACCTATCCTGACATATGCTGGCGAAATATGGGGTGTTCTCCAAAATCAAACAACTTGGGACAAAACAGAGACAGAAAAATTCCATCTACGTTTTTGTCGCCAAATATTAAATGTCAGCAACAGAGTGAGCAAAATAGGATGCAGAATGGAACTTGGGAGAGAACCACTGATTAGTAGAATATACTACTCAGCAATAAACTATTACAAATACCTCAAGACATTAGACAATAACAACTTAGCCTATTATGCAATGAATGACATGGAGAACAATGATTACACAGGTTCATGGCTAACTACCTTTGAACACAATATACAATTATATAACAGCAAGAATATCAACAATTTAACAAAACAAGAACTATACAACTCAATTAGACAATATTATATCAATCAATGGAATGAAAATAACAAAAGGGAAAACTCTAAATTACGTACATACAACAACTTCAAAAATTCCCTGGAACAAGAAGAATACATTAAAGTAATGAACAATAAACAACACATCAAAACAATAGCCAAATTTAGATTAAGTTGCCATCAACTAGCCATTGAGAAGGGTAGATATACAAAACCAAAAACACCAGTAGAAGACAGACTATGTACACATTGTAAAGAAATAGAAGATGAAAGACATCATCTAATTCATTGTAAATTATATACAAAACAAAGAGAAAAAATGTTTAGTATTATCACTACCCTCAACTCAAACTTTATAAACTTAGATAGAGGAGAGCAATTTAGATATATACTACAATCAAAACATAAGGATATTATAACCGCTCTCTACATATACCTGGATGATACATGTAGTCAATAGACACACACTAGAACTACTATATATTTTAATATTTATATTCCATAGATCATTATTAACTTTATTTTGTTTAAATACCAAATTAGAAATGTAAAATTTTCTAAACGGCTAAAATAAAGTGTTATCTTATCTTATCTTATCTTATATGCATGGGTGACGTGGGTCACTGCTCGGCATACTTATACCATGTAAGTATAACTTACAACCCAAAACACCAAATTAAAACATTTTTTGCGTGTACTACAATCGTTTATAGCATCCATATCAAGTGTAAAAGTATACTGTTTCATTTGCTAATTGACCACATTAGAAAGGCCACATGCTAGGCTTGCAAATAAACCCAATTGAAACAGTATACTTTTACCCGGGACTTTTACACTTGATATGAATGCTATAAACGAGTGTAGCACATAGGGAAAGTGTTTTACTTCAGTGTTATCCGTTACATAAGGGGAGACTTATGCCGCCATGCTTATACACACAGGCACTGCGATAGGGGACATTGGTGCAAGAAATAAAATATAAAATAACAACAAAAGAACAAAACATATGGAGCTTTGAATACCTTGCCTCGGCAAAATTATTTATTAAATGCGGAGTGCATGTGTGGTCAAATTTATCTGTATTACTAAAGCAAGGAAGGCCATATACAGTTATCTATAATCCCAAATATGTGTAAGCATGTAATAAGCTTATAAAATATATTATTAAAAATAAAGAAACAAGTATGATGTAAATATGACTCATACATATTCACCTGACTTGGGCCTTTATTTATTATTTCATTTTCGGTTTTCACCAGAATTGTTGCCTAATGCCCATGGATGCACATTGTATTTAGGGGAGAATGTTATACAAATGTAACCATATGTTGATTATACACTGAGAACCAATTGTTTTCAAATCTGTATTAGACCTCATGCATAAATTTTGACTTTAGCATTACAAGAAGTCAAACATATCTTATCTATATACAACAAAATACTGAAATATTACACTGAAAACTGCTGGTAATTTTTTGAAAAAAATACCATCTTATACATATGGTATCTTAAATTTATTCAATTCTAAAACTTTGTGAAGTTCAATTTTATTTCTGACTGACCACAATCCATTTTGCTTCTTTGTTGTAGAGAACACGTCTCTCTTTACATACAATGGCAACAAAAATGAGGTGTAACTGAAAATAGAAAATTGTGACACTTTAATAAAAATTTATTATTAATACTTATATATTATTGTTTTGATTATATGCCCGAGGTGCAAGGTATATTTTCTCTGATCTGAGGTGGTTTTTAAACTGCAAGAAAGAGAATTTCATGAATCTGAGGCAGTTCTTAAACTACAAGAATTAAAACTTCTCTGAGTTCATTCCTACTTAGACTACCAAACAGGACATCAAGAAAATGTAAAATTTTTAAGCTAAATGTTTGTCTTTACATATGACAAAAAAAATTGACAAGATTGTCTTTGATAAAACAGAATAATTGCAATGTATTAAGGGAGGTATATTTTATCTTATCTGCATTTCTCATGCTTTGGAGACCTGGAATAGGTTTAAACTGTGTTTATTTCCCATGATGCCTTGCCCCAGTATACAGCAGGTCTCTTCTAAACTATGTTTGACAATTTTCATGGCTATATATTGGAGGTATATTGGAGGAGTTGCATGTTACAGGACTGGTAGAAATTACTTTTCAGGGCTTTGCAAGCATAAGAAATAGTACAGGTTTTAATAGCTAAACTAAAGATGAAATCAGCATCACGTGTGTCCTCCTTTAAGATGCTTTATTCAATCTGATCTGAAGAACCAACTGTTGCAGATCTCATGGCAATGTTCCATTACTGGTTTGTCTTGTGTCGATTCACATGAACTTGATATACTGTCCTTCTTCCATAGGTCTTACCACATTCTTTACATCGGTACGTTGCATTTTTATCATGTGTGGCATGATGTTGTTTCAAAAGAGCCATGTTAGTAAATGTACAACCGCATTCAGTACACGTGTAGTCTTTGATCCCAAGGTGGTCTCTGTTCTTGTGGTATGTCAGTAGACTACGCCATTTGAAAGCCTTCCCACACACATCACATTTATGTGGCTTGCCACCCAAGTGTTGTACATTTAAATGTTCTTTGTAGTAATCCTTCCTAGTGAATGATTTCCCACAGAAATGACAAACTGGTCTACTACTCCGATGTTGTTTCACGTGGCGACTGTAAAGTTCTTGTCGTCCAAACCACCGATCGCACTCCTTACAGTGATATCTTTTATCGTTATTATGACTTACACGATGCTGTTCAAATGCGGCAACGCCGTTAAAACTCTGACCACATTCCCCACACATATGAGGGGCTAGTTCCCGATGTTTTCTGTTTCTGTGTCGGTAGAGTTGAGTTCGCCATTTAAAAGTTTCTCCACACACTGTACATTTGAAGAATCCCATATTTTTATGAGCTCGCATGTGGGCTTCATATGTTTGCTTGGCCTTAAAGGTCTTATTACAAATCACGCATTCTTGTACTCCGTAATATAATTGTGAGGATGTAAGATTTTGATTAGCATTATTTTCTGTTCTATTATTGCCAACTCTATTAGTTTCGTCAAATACGTTAGGCTCTGTTGATAGTGGTGTAAATCCAAAACTAGGGTTGTACACAGTGTTCAAGTTATCACCACCTTCAACAATCTGGGACTGAATGCACACAATTTGACTTCTATCTTGATGTATGTCTGTGTTATCATTTTGTTGACTTTTTGTTCCCATGCCAATACCAATGCTTTTATTGAAGTATGTCTGACTTTGTAGTAAACTTTGGGTATTTTCTGGTTCGGTAACCACAATAAATGATTCATCACATTTTGTGTTTTCAATCTGTTCCCTTTTCCTGTTTTCTGCCACATCCATGGGTCTAAGATAGTAGTTTTCATGGACATCTTCCGAGGTATTGGTATCAGTTGATAATGTGGGTTGTATGTATTTAGTCATTATGATCTCACCCTGTTCTTCAACCTTGACATCAATGACACAATCACTATGGCTGCTGACACTGTTACTATGGTTGCTGACACTGTTACTATGGCCACTAGAACTGTTACTATGGCTACTGACATTTTTACTTTGGCTGCTGACACTGTTATTTTGACTGCTGACACTGTTACTATGGCCACTGGAACTGTTACTATGGCACCTGGTACTGTTACTATGGCTGCTGACACTGTCACTTTGGCCATTGGAATTGTTGGTATGGCTGATGACATTGTTACTATGGTCACTGACACTGTTGCTATGGCTGCTGACACAATCACTTTGGCTGCTAACACTGTTACTACGGCAACTGGCATGTTGACTCTGATCACTAGTACTGTTACGACTCACACTGTTTCTATGGCCATTGTCACTGTTGTTGTGGCAACCAGCACTGTTACCAATACCATGTTCACTGACTCTGTTACTTTCCTCACTGACACTATTAATATGGTCACTTAAACTGTTTTTATGGTCACTAGTATTTATACTGTCATCACTATACAGTTGCCATGGTAATGGTTGTGTTGAAACTGCATCCATGTTGACAATTTGTTGAGAGTTTTCTCCATCAGTATTCTTGGGATTTGGTAATACACTTTCTGTTGGTAGACAAGCAGACAATGCTTTCCAACTTACATGACTTTCAGAAGGTGCTTGAGTGTCATTTGTTTTATTTCTAACTTGAGGTGTGAGTGATTGTTCTGCAGTTTCCATCTGTTTGCTTGTTGATTTGGTAACCTCCGAATTGCGATCAGAATACTGACTGCGATAGATGGAGCAACCGTTGCTAAGGTGATCCAGCTGAAGAAGCTCTGCAGCCCACTGTAAATCTTGTAAATTAGAGTTATGAATAATAATTCTACCAGTATACATAAAAGTCAGCAGGTCTGGTATGATTGTGTTGTTGACAAGCTTGAAGAAATCTTCTATTTTCACTTTGTTACCATTCAAGATAAAAGCACTGTGCAGCAAAGAGCTTGACCCAGCTAATACAGCCTGATGACAAGGGAAAGTTTGATTCTCCACACATAGTTCTATATCAGTGAATACAGACTGTTTTCTGAATTCATTTAGTTTACATAACACTGATGATGGCAGATTCGGGACAGTGTACTCCATGGATGGTGCTGTACTGGTTGCCATGGCTACAGTGGATGGCAGGTTAGGGACGGTGTACTTGATCTTGACTTGGTTAACTCAGAACAGCATTAATAAGTTCGCAATCTGTTGGAAGAAAAAGACATGACATGTATTTTTTTATGTCAAAGTAATTCTTGGACTAACATCAAAGTAATTCCAAAACTGTGACCCAATTATTGCACAGCAATATACAAGATTTTTATGTATAAAACAAGACTCCCTCTACAACAAGTCTCTTCATTGCATTCTTACTAAAGTATGTCAAATTAGATTAGTTTACTACCTATGCACCTATTCCAGTCTTGTATGTGTCTTTGTATCATACTACTTTTAGTTTTGTTTTCTGTGTTTACATGTTATGAATCATCAGTTTTAATTGCAGTTGTTAGGGGCTTGGATTTTCATATCCGTGAGAAAATTTGGTGCCTCATTGCTGAGAGTCTTGGCTTCTCATGTCTGAGAGTGGGACAAGAGTGGGATCAATTTGAAATTTGGTGCATCATAGCCCAGTGACTTGGCTTGCTTGGCCGATGTGTGAGGGCGCCCCGTCACGGCGTACCTTACAGACTTGGCTTTCCCATGTCCTGGCAGTCTGAGAGTGTCGGACAAGTGTGACATCAAATCCTACACTGAACCAATGATCAATGGATCTGAGAAAAACAATCCAACACACAAATGTCAGACTACTTACAGAACATTTGTCATATAACACTGATGACAAAAATTCCCCAACTTGTGTGGGACATTCCATCTAAGCTCATTAGGGATTCTATTATTAGCATGGCTTGAAAATGTCATTCACTGTCAAACCGTATATTGAGTCAGATTAGCAAGTCTCTGAGGCTACAGTGTCTTCATGACATTGATTGGTTGATTGATTGATTGATTTATTCATTCATTAGCATACTAGATGAAATCACTTGGCAATGCCTTAAATTTTGAAAGTGTTCATAACTTTTCAATAGTACAATCACAGTTAACACGTGACTATGGATTGTCCACCCACGTTAGTAATACTTCAGTCTTCCCATGATCATGATGCCAGTAAAGCTATTTCTGAACACAGTCCTGCTATGTAGCGGGACTTAGTCTGTAAGATATAGACATACGTGCCATGACGTATCTTACAGTCTACGTGGGACTATATGTTCTGAAATAAGATGTCCCTTTTTTTGCAGGAAATGTTTGTGTAAATGTACTAAAAGATGACTTCCATGTTTTGTTATTTTGACCTTGTATCAGTCGCTTCAAAAAGAATTAATTTCTCATATTTGGTATTATTTTTTTTCCAAAGTGACTCATATAAGGATTATTATACCCCAAATGTTTAAATGCTCTTAGTTCTTTATATAGTGGTCATTCACTTTAATTCTTTTGTTATTCTGTGTTGGTGGTGTCAACTGTTTCTTTTGTGTTGTGATTTACTTATTTATTTATTTATTTATTATTATTACACCTTTGCAACGGTACATAAAAGTTATTAAATAAGATAAAATATACAGACACAGAACAAATACCCATGACAATACAATCAAACAAAGCAACAAAAAACAAAGAATGGCACTCCCCTCTCAAATTGCATGCTTACTTAATATGCCAATAACTCTTAGTGACTCAAACTGGAATTTCGTCTATCCCATAGTGAACTTATGAATGTTTTTGTCAACTTTGTGACTCTTTCCCCAAGGTCATGGTTGATCTCCCATAAAGCCCTACTATTTGTCTTGGCTTTGTCTCAGATAGTGGTCTGAGCATAGACTGTCCACAAGGGTCTCTGGTCTGACACTTTGTGTAAGTTGTGTATGGGGGCCCGTTCTGGTCACAATTATGTAGTGTGCTAGAATTAATTTAATGTAGTCTAGAATTAATTTTTATAATGACTGCAATTAATATTATGCACTCCTTGAATTAATTAAATGTGTTTTAAATTAATTTCATGTCGAATAGAATCAATTTTTATATTAACTGCAATTAATAGTATGTATTCCTTGAATTAATTAAATGTGTTTTGATTGATTTTATGCATTGTAATTAATTTCATGTATTCCTTGAATTAATTAAATGTGTTTCCGATTAATTTTATATACTGGTCTTAATTTTAGGTAGAGTCTAGAATTAATTTTATGTATTCCTGGAATTAATTTCATGTTGTCTAGTATTAATTTTGTGTATGTGCTGAATTAATTTTGTGTATGTGCTGAATTAATTTTATGTATGTGCCGAATTAATTTTGTGTATGTATCGAATTAATTTTGTGTATGTGCTGAATTAATTTTGTGATGTGTCGAATTAATTTTGGCCCTACAATCCTTTGCGCGAGATTTCTTATTCAAAATGGCGGCCCGCAGCTCGCAGTCGGTGGTGCTCAGCGGGTACGCGGGTTGTCATTCGAGAAAGGAATCAAGGAGGATTCTGCCAATTTTTGCTCAGTTGTTCGAGTTTTTCTGTCTCCCCTGAATTTAGGATCGACCGACGATCTAGAATAAATTTAGTGTCCGAGGTCAAACGAACATCCGGGTATTTATTACTGTAGCCCTATGCATATATGATAACGAACATCCACGACCGAAATCTGGTCGTACGACCGGTCGTACCCCGTGCGTGTAGCGTAGGCATTGAAAACAGTGGTACGGTTCATTTTGGGCCGCAGATGTGGATGATAATCCAACGGGACTACCTTCCCATATTATACAAGTAGCACTGCTAAGTTTACATCAATCTTTGACTTAATATTTGAGCAACATGCTATCAGCTGAGATAGAATTAGGGAAAATTCTGGTTGCTGTAGCTTGGATACCGGATACTTATTAATTTGCTACAGCCGTAACATCGATACAAGCACAGGGGACCCAGGAACCGTGTGACAAACAAAACAAACAAATAAATAAACTATCTAATAAATGACAAATGAACAAGCAAACGAACGACAAGTATAGGGACAAATAAAATAATTAAATAAACCAGCAAATGAACAGATACTCATGGGGGTATACTAGATATGTTTATTTTCTATAGTGTACCCATCACTATCTGTATAGAAAAAAAAACATATCTAGTATACACCGATGAGTATATGTTTATTTGCTGGTTTATTTAATTATTTTGTGTGTCCCTATACTTGTCGTTCGTTCATTTGTTCATTTGTCATTTATTTGATAGTTTATTTATTTGTTTGTTTTGTTTTGTTTGTCACATGGTTCCTGGGTCCCCTGTGATACAACTTGGACCATAGTCGCTTGTAAACTGTTATTCCTTTCCTAAATGGTTTTATTCTTGTCTATGACGGTCCTAATACAGAACAATGACGTTATTATAGGGATTGGCGATATTCTTACAATCCCCCGTCAAAAACGGCCGACAAACATGCGAAACTTGACAATTTTGAAAACTCAAAATTGTCTAGTTTCGCATGTTCGGCGGCCGTTTTTGACGGGGGAAAGGGCAGATCGGGGCGTCGATTGTGCTGCGGGGGATTCCTAAGAAGTGTTGCGGTTAGGAAATGTCAGATTTTCCGTAGGTACGTCGATATTTTGGCGAAAATAGGGATTGATACGTGCGATGCAGATCCGCATCGCATCAGCTGATTGGAATTCCTCCACTAGGAATTGTAGCGTTAGGTGCGGGTTAAACACTTACACTTAAAAAGTCACCAAAACAGACGAAAAAACCCACAAAACATTGCAGCTACGTTGGATTGGGCCACAGGCATTTGTTTCCTGAGTTATGGCTCTGAATATTTCTATCAGAATTCAATAAAATGACGATAATATCGTTAATATTGACGTATTAAACCAACACTATATGAAAGGGGTAAAATTACACTTGTTTCTGTGATCGCGCAGTCTCACTCAATGCGAAGGAAGTGAGTGAAACTGCGCGATCACAGAAACAAGTGTAATTTTACCCCTTTCATATAGTGTTGGTTTAATACGTCAATATTAACGATATTATTGTCATTTTATTGAATTCTGATAGAAATATTCTGAGCCATAACTCGGGAAACAAATGCCTGTGGATTGGGCCCTCCTCTCGCTAAGTCATCCAAAAGCAAAGACAAAGTCCCTGTGGCATCAAACATTCGAAACTTAACTTCATATATATCGTCTGTCGATCCTAAATTCAGGCGAGACAGAAAAACTCAAAGAAATGATTTTAGATAGAGCAAAAATTGGTAGAATCCTCCTTGATTCCTTTCTCGAATGACAAGCCGCTAGCCACCGAGCACCACTGTGGGCCGCCATTTTGAATAAGAAATCTCGCGCAAAGGATTGTAGGGGCAAAATTAATTCGCGCAAAGGATTGTAGGGCCAAAATTAATTCGACACATCACAAAATTAATTCAGCACATAAACAAAATTAATTCGACACATACACAAAATTAATTCGGCACATACATAAAATTAATTCAGCACATACACAAAATTAATTCGATACATACACAAAATTAATTCGGCACATACATAAAATTAATTCAGCACATGCACAAAATTAATTCAGCACATACACAAAATTAATACTAGACAACATGAAATTAATTCCAGGAATACATAAAATTAATTCTAGACTACATAAAATTAAGACCAGTATATAAAATTAATCGGAAACACATTTAATTAATTCAAGGAATACATGAAATTAATTACAATGCATAAAATTAATCAAAACACATTTAATTAATTCAAGGAATACATAATATTAATTGCAGTTAATATAAAAATTGATTCTATTCGACATGAAATTAATTTAAAACACATTTAATTAATTCAAGGAGTGCATAATATTAATTGCAGTCATTATAAAAATTAATTCTAGACTACATTAAATTAATTCTAGCACACTTTACATAATTGTGACCAGAACGGGCCCCCATAGTTGTGTACATGCATGCATGGATGTATTATCACTAATACATCCATGATGCATGGAAGTAGAACCCCTTCCATGGTACATGGTAACAGTATATATATGTGTATTTGATTTTGCAGTACAATCTTCTGCGTTCAGCGGGTGAAAAGACAAACTACAACTTGATTTTACATTCCTGACATAGAACATGGTAAGAGGATGTTTCATAACCCATGTTTGAGTCCTTGTTTCAGTTGCTTGGACCATGGAAGTATAATACACTACTTCTATGCTTGGACAGTATTCCGTAATGATTTATCTGTTGTACACTACGAGCATGAAAGGTGGGTTTTACTTCCATGCAAAGAGGTATACTGACATCCTCGGGTTTTGTTCGGCAACCTTCCGAGCGCCGCGTTTTTTATTTTGTCGTTCTCCCATAACAACAAGAAGATACACAGTAGTGGTGCATAACGTAATCGAGCAGTATACCTACATGAGAGATTGGTCGCTGCGAAGTCCTGTTTCGTGTTTGCAGACGAAGTGAGTCGGCCGTCGGGACTCGATCCCCGATTCAATTTCTGAGTTCTGTAGAAGGAAAATATCAGAATCGTAACTACTCACTACGCGACATTATTCATACTAGTCCATTCGATCATATGTCATGTAAAACATCATTTAGAGGAGGCCAGCCCGGAGTTTTGTATAACGAATACAGATAAACTTACCTAAAATACGATATATTCAGTGAATAACTCCCACAGATAAATCGAGATACAATCTTTTAATTGATGAACTTTGACCCGATGAAACTAGGCGTAACGTTGAGGGCGCCGTTTCCACAATTACAAATAATGTGAGGGTTTCTGTTTGATTTTTCCATAGGGTGTATGCTTTTTCATGAAACGATGTTGCTATTTTCTACTTGAAAAACGATGTGAAACAACATAGCCAAAAATCCCTGTTTGCAACTCAATAAATGCAAAATGACCCTAAATTGTACCAAAAGTATGTTACTGTATGATACAAAATGTACGTAAATACAATGAATAAAAAGCCTGGAGGGCCTACCTACTCGATCAGTTCCATGCTATTAAAACAGTAATGTAATCACCCCGTCACGTCCAGTCTGTCGCTTCCCCATATAAGCTTATACAAGAACGGGCCACAGTACACAAATAGTTTGATTACGTGTGTGTACTTAGGGAACAAACGGAATTTATGGAGGGGACCTGAGGAGAAAATATTTTGGTAAATTAATTTTTCGCAGCCACACCCCCATTTTGCATTGCGCTCCCGAGGTCTACACATAGATTTTATATATGCAACTATATAGTAACATCCAACACACACACACACACACACACACACACACACACACACACACACACACACACACACACACACACACACACAAACACACACACACACACAAACACACACACACTACCCGCATTTTTGAGATATATAATAATATGGTACACTACTTTAAGATAACAGTACTGTTGCAGTACTTCAACGTCCATACATTATATAAGATATGTATCTGCAGATAGTAGGCTTTGCAAGGAGAGATCTCACATTGGGCTGTAACCTATAAGCTTACTCGAAGGTACTTAGCCGGCAGGACTTTCAATCTTGATTATGGGTAGAAACTGCATGACCATGAGCGCAAGTGGAGGGGGTTTGGGAGGGTATGTCCCTCTCGCACGGTGAACACTTTTTTGAAAATAAGGCATAACATTTCAAAATACACTATCGAAAGCCATAGAGTACTTGAAAATTAATTGTCTTCAATATCCCAATTTTACTCTCAATACATTATTATACAACTGTACATGCATGTATGGCTATATTGTCTACCTTAACTTATGCAGAGATATGAAGGGAGACTTCAGTAATACAAGGGGGAGGGTTGGAGAAAATCAGGCCCGGGCTGTTGCGTTAAAATATGACCCCCGATTCCATCGTGATAAAAAAAGTCACTCTCCCTCAATTTCTCTAAAACATGACCCTCCCCCTGTTAAAATATTTCAAAAACAATGGTTTAAATACTGCCAGACATAGAAAAGGACAGTATTCCCATCAATGGTTTAGAAGACTTAATCCCATCGCTACCACCATGCTGGAAGTTTTAAAGGCATTGGCTATTTCCCACTACAATATACCGATGAATTTGTGTAAAATCGGCACTGCATTAATCAATACCAGTGTTTAGATCTCATTGGCACCTGAAAGCCATGACCAGAAAGTTTAACTCCCAAACGATAGATGGATACTCTCTTGACATCTCCACAACATTAACCCTAATATATGTTATCGAACTGTTCCCGTTTTCACTCCTGTGGGACCCACTTATCTCATCACATTAAAACTGACAATTAATATTACTACATGCATGGTTGTCAGCAGTGATTTGATTGACAAGGTCTGTTATTACGGTACCTACATTTATAACCCTAACCCTCATTAGGTGGGTGGGTGGGTGGGTGGGTGGGTGGGTGGGTGGGTGAGTGAGTGAGTGAGTGAGTGAGTGAGTGAGTGAGTGAGTGAGTGAGTGAGTGAGTGAGTGAGTGAGTGAGTGAGTGAGTGAGTGAGTGAGTGAGTGAGTGAGTGAGAGAGAGAAGGCGGAACGTCATAATGTATCTTACTGTCTGATCATACTACAGACCGAGTGTTTATATGAGAGATGAGAGAGACTCGCCCACAGTATACCTACATGCTCATACATACATACATACATACATACATACATACATACATACATACATACATACATGCATACATACACCTGTCCTTGTCTAAGATATACACATACACACTCAAACATACCAACGCACGTGTACACATACATATACATGCAGACAGTTATTATATACATAATTATAAACACATTAAAAAATAGCCCTTCACACGACGACTTAAGACTTTTGGAAGTCATTTAATATCAACAATCAAAATAAATATATTAACGAGAACAACAACAAAACGACAAATAACACAAGAAGGCAACCAAACACCACTTTGATTTCGTGGTAGTGACAGGGCCTTCCATGCCATAATGATCAATGGGTACCGTATTTCGTCCATGTTCATCTGTGACGTTATCATCCAATAATGACACGTGATCATCCATGTTGATAATACCTGGATGACGTATCTCATCTATGGGTGCACGGTGAAGTACCTAGCCCTATAGTACCATTGTCTCCGAAGTTGTGTGTCTTCTTGTCGTCTCATCAAGTCCAATAATTGTGTAGGCTGCTACTACTGAGATGTCGGTGTTGTGATCAGTTATCACCGAATTGCATTTCTTACAATCTGATTAACAAGTTCCTTAACAGCTTCAGTAACCACGGTTACTGATGCAGGTTAATTATGGGTATCTGTTCCATTGGTATCCGAGTCGACAATGTTATAAACTTTGGTTCAATCCTTCCCGGTGAACCGTTATTGGTTTGAGAGGGGTACCTGTCGTTTGGTTAGTGCCATAAATTCGTTTGCAATAACCAGGGGTAAGCATGAATGGTATCAGAGAAACACGTACGATTTGCTTGACAACGGAAAACCAATAACTGGTTATATCTGTGAAGTCGTTTGTTGCGGTTGGTATAGAAGATATAGGAAGTGCAAACACTCTTTTGGACAGACCTTTGAAGTTTTCAAGTCCGATTTTTAACTGTCCAGCGTGGATGATTTTTGCGACAGTTACGTTTATTCGGGAAATTCGTCGGACATTGTCAAAGAGAGAGAAAACCGACATCAGAGAATGACATGCGACATGATAAATGACGGAGAAACACTTGGTGACTATTTTCGTAGCACTCGATGCACAAGTTGTAGGATATGCGAACAATCTTTTCAGGATCAGCTGCGAGGTTAGAATGACGTCCTTCAAACATTTTTGGGGTCGGTTCAGAATCAAGTCTTTCCTTTTGACAAGCCAGTTTGTCGCATGTTTTTGCTCTTTGTCAGGGATGAGTCTACTTTTGGCCAACATTGCACAAGGTGTAAGAATCGTGGGTTTCTGCATAGTGTCCAAACAATAGCTTCCGAGTCTTACGATAATTCCGTAGGATCGTCTGCATTGGTCCAGGACAAACAGTAACGGCAATAACGGACCACGTAAGAATTTAATTACTGTAACACTGGAGGTAGTGAAAGGATTGTTCTCTTTCAGTACACGGCGAACCGTTGTAAGAATGACCCTTGTGTGCTCGATGAGAAATCCTAATAATTGTCCAATGCGAAACAGTAGTTTTGGCATCATGTCGGTAAATTTCATATTCCAATATCTTTGCAGTACACGGTCAAGGACGTCCAGTCCGCGAGGGAATTTATATGTTGTTATCATTCCGTCATTAGTAACCGTTTCTCTATCAAGTCCGAGATGTTGGAACAATTTACGCAAGTAGGCAACAGCTAGAAAGTAAGGTAGCACAGCCAGGAAAACCAATTTCTTTCTGAATGTATCTGGGATCAGTCCGGATGCCATGACGCACTTGATAGTACGTTTCACACCAATAACGTAAGTTGGAATCTTACCGATGAAGGTGATCAACTTGTCCGTCAGCGAACACAATCGACCGATGACAGGTATGCAAATACATATTCCAATACATGCTCTGACAAATCTCACCGATACATCACAAGTGTAGATATTCCTCCATATCTCAGCAATTCTTTCCCTGTAAGTGGTCATATGGGTTGACATACATTGCACAAGTCGGTTCCAGGCCCATTTCGTCAGGAAATAGGGCAACCACAGCGGTGGAATGATCACTACCAAGAACGGTAGACTCCTGAAGTTCTTCACCAGCACATCACATGCGCACTTGGATGAGAAAACCAGTTTCTCAGAAATACGGATACACGTTCCAACCACTGGTAGCTTAATGGCTATATTGTACGTAATACGCATCCATAACTTCAGCATGAATAATATTATTGCAGAGAGTTTCATATTTTTGATACATCAACGCGGTATTTTGAGGAGCAAAGTCATCCTGCTGCATGCAAAGCGACAGCAGAAACAAGAATATGGAACGTGATACTCGATTGCTGCGTTGCCATTGGTGATGATCTCGTAGATTTTCTATAACAACGCGAGATTTTAGATTCCCCTATGTATGTGATACAACGCGTTCATGGAATATGGTCAGTTCAATTCAAGGGGAAGGTTGAAATATAGCGGGGGTAGGGGGCGCGATCGTATGTAGCCTAGTGTAATTCGTAGAGAAAGAAATAGGGAAAGTACAGCGAATTTCACAATACCGTGCAGCTTTTGTGTTTGATACAACCACGCAGAAACCAATAAGAAACTGCATATGTTATACTTTAAGATAACAAGATTGAATGAATAGTTTCTTGCTACATTTTGTATAAGTGAAATGAACTACACATGCTACCATACAGACATCAAATGAACACTGCCAAGGACATTTTATGTGCTCTTCATCGGGTGTTTGATACTAAAAAAACATTGGCACATATCGAATATCTGCATGGAATTGCAATGCATTTTATGGTTTATTTCATTTTGTAGCAAAAAAATGCGACCTTGCTATTAAAGTGTGGCATATGCGGTTTCTTGTTGGTTTCTGCATGGTTGTACCAAACAGAAAAGCTGCACGGTATTGAGAAATTCACTGTAATACGGTTGGTTGGCAAGAATCAAAGGTTACTCTATCATGAAATAGGGGAAGAATGAGTAATGAAAGATATACACCATTTTGATGTAAGAGGTTGTTTCAGGTGGCTACACGGAGTTTCTATTGATATCAAACATTTCATCCATTTGTAATGTCAAATGTCAAAACACATTGAAAGACGTCAGACTATACATTGCATTGAAATACGTCATACCAAGACTTGCGTTATGTAAAGTGGATGAAAAAGCTATGTCAAATGTCTGAGCCGAAGCGACTTAGGTCTATGGTCTAAGGTCATATATATATATATATATATATATATATATATATATATATATATATATATATATATATATATATATATATATATATATATATATATATATATATATATATATATATATATATATAAATTGAGGAAAGAATTAATTTGTACATTATTTGGATTTTGGCGAGTTTCATTTGTTTCCAGTTATTTGGTATATATATATATATATATATATATATATATATATATATATATATATATATATATATATATATATATATAGAGTGTCTGATGATCGCAATATGCGTGAAACTCCGAGTTACACCCAAGAAAGAGTTCCAGTACTACCAAAACTATTACGCTCTGCCACTGCGCCGCGGTATAGAGCACTGTCTTAGCAGATTGATACTCACCGAGTTATATATATATATATATATATATATATATATATATATAGTGCCAATGTATTTAAACATGTTCGGGAAACCATTGTGATCTAATTTAATCACACCAACTTTAATAGCCGTATCACGATGCAGTTTAGGCTTTTCTAGGTGCAGCTACTACCACCAACATATAAATGTATTTGTATGTATTAATGTTCTACTTCTGGAGTCAATCATCGACCGTGATAGTAACCCACACACACGACACAATAGTTTGTATTAATGTGGTTTATTTCTAATAAGTTAGTAGAAATTGGATTCAAATACAAATTACCTGTGTATTCGTCAAATACTAAGTGCTTTGGATGTGTCTATGCACGTGTTGTTATCTCAACATTACTTTGGGGGGAGAGTTCCGGCTCTTAATGAACTTTCCACAGGAAAGTAATTTTACATCTTATACTCTTTCGACGATATGTGTAGAGAATGTATGTTTTCATTTATTTTTAAACTTGCTTAAGTTACTTTTGTGTGTAACGTTTGACTAAAAAGTGAAGATTTATGACTTTAGTTATCTGCATGTTATCATAAACTACACTTTGGAAGTTTATGCACTAAATACCAAATTTTTTCCAAACACTGGTTGATCGTTTCGGACTACCATAAAGGAAGGCTATGGAGTTGAGGGAAACTCATCCTGTGGCGAAGCAGTGTAATGGTATAACAGCAAGCTTAAATCCAGCAAATATCACACAGCATTTATCACTATCTCTTTTTTTCCTACTTCATACCTAAGGCAAAACAATGTCGGCTACTCTCTACAGTTCGGATTTTTTAAAGTATTTTTGTATTTTTTTCAGTCTCTCATGGTGATACCATGCCTCTGAGGGAAGGGTGCGACCCGACCCCACTCTGACCAAGTGGTCCAAAACAGCACTGTTGAATTCAAAAGAGAATAAATAAAACAAAACAAAATGATAAAATTTCACACAAAACGTAGGTGCAAACCTTTCTGCGTCTGTGAAACACATTCCGTTGTTTAAGACAGTCAGTGGGACGGGTCTTACCCACTTCACACAATGGGGCCGGATCTCACCATGTTTTCTTTCCATTTGTACAATTTACATGTAGTGTTTCTTGTCTGACGCCGAAGCTTAACCAGACATAAACAGAGAGTAAGTAGTTTCGCTATGTGCATTCTGATAAAAACAAACTACCAAAAGGGACTGAAAACAAAATAAAATAATCCACCTTAAGTTTACATTTTATCAAATCAAACGAACAAAAAACACTCGTTTGGACATGACAAAGATAGGAATAAAAACACTTGAGCGACAGAAAATCAACTCTAGTTCTTTTTATTCAATCGTGCCGTACTTTGGAAAAGATTTTGCGGACTTGTCAAGCGGAATAGCAAAAAGGATGCGAAATATTGGCCGCTGATATTTTCATATGTTTAGAATCTTTAACTTGTTCGCTATATGATATGATATTGCAGACATTTTGAGTGAGGTTTGTGGATATATTTGGTTCACGAGTATCTGCTATTAATTGTACTTTTTTGTATTACTTACATATAGTTTAGTCATTCTGAGTTGTCAAACTATGAGCGCTACAGACAGGCAGGCATAAACTTTCGTAATTTCTTTTTTATCAAATCTTATTTATCCATTTTCGATACACAATAAGTAAGAATCTTTGCTTGGGCATTTAACACGCCAAAAAGGAAGCCCATTGGATCCCGATCGAATTCTTCTTGCGAAGGTGCTATCATTGCTTGATTACCACTTCTTGGTACATATTTAACCAAACTGCCGTAGGTCCGTAAAGGGAGATGTCTGCCATAACGAGATTTCTGGAGGTCTTCTAGTTCTTGATCCGGCGGGGGAGTAGCCATGTAGATGGGATAAATAGATCTTGGCTTTTCATCTGCCATCCTTTTAATTCTTGCAGCTCGAGCCGACTCGTAACTTTCAGACCCATAGCGAGGTGCCGTGTACCCGGTCGCGTATCTACCACTAGTAGTACCAGATCCATAGCGCGGTGTGGTGTATGTATTCGATCCATAGCGTGATGTCTTCCGAGTGTACGAACCTACACTCCCGGTATCAGACAGTCTGTCATCGTCTCCATACGATTTCGTTGAGTACCTGGTTGGGCTAGTATCCCTATACTTAGAGGATCTTGTTGAATATCTGGTCGGACTAGTATCTATGTTATCAGCATAACGTCTGGAGGTGGAGTCGTATCTTCTACTGGGAGTATAGCTTGGTCGTGTGCTAGAGTAAGTGGAGGTTCTCGTAAGGGGTTCATACTCTCTGGATGTATACGATGATCTTCCGTATCTTGTCTTGGAAGGTTCGTAGGACGAACTTAAATCAGACCTGTATGAACGTACGCTAGCGTCATCACGCTCGGAGGGAGAGGGTGTCATCTCATATTTACCATAATATGCATCGTGACGGCCAACTGCTCTCTCTGTTAGTGGAACTTTAGTGTACTGTGACAACGTAATATCTTCTTCTTGATCATCATCATCACCGGCACCAAGATAACTTTTGGCCAAAGTTCTCGCTGACTTGTATGTCGTTGTCAGGTCGGGTTCATGTAGGTATGGATCTATTGGAGCACGGCGACTGTAGCGAGGAGGTGACCAATCATCATACTTCTTCCTCTCCGCGTAGTTCTGATACCTAGACCGCAATCTCATTACAGCATCGTCGTCATCATCTCCTGCGAAGCTTCTAACACTTGATGTTTCAATGTCATCCTTCCCTCTTCCATATCCCCTTGTCTTGTACCCTCTTACGGATGATGTTGATGTACTAGGGCGGTACCTTGATTCCGAGTAATCGGCCAGACTTTGTGTCTCCCATCTATCACCTCCCCGTTTTCGTTGGCTGTAGGTTGTTGTAGGTATAGGGTCGTAACTACGCTTTCCATATTTGCCGTAGTCTTGCACACTTGCAGTCTCCCAACGATCTGCCTTCGACTTTCGCGACAGAGGTTGGTAATTTATCCTAGAATATGATGAAGTGCGCCCTCTCGATGGAGTGGTGTCATTGGTCAAGTTGTCAACACTTGAATAAGTTTTCGGGGACGCATTTAGGTTCAGAGAAGAAGTACTCTTGTATTTGTCTAGAATCTGTGATATGCCATCATCTTTCGAGGTATGGTACAGCCGTTCTTCTAGCGCCCCCACACGGGGATATAGGTCCCAAAGTTTCCTCCTGGAGGAGAAAAGCTCTCGCAGGTTATTGTCGTGTGCATGATCCCTCGCTTCCATCTCTTTGTCAAGGCATTTCATCATATTGTCATATTTTTCAGGTGACGCACTGGAAGACACCTAGAAAGAGAAAAAGAAAGCCACAATTAGGGAATTGATTCTTCTATGATGACTAACTCAACTTGTGCTCGTTTTCAAGCAAGAAATTCCCATGATTCCAGGGACCAGATAGATTTGTAACAGTCGCTCGAATCACCCATCACCTTTTCTCACGTGAAAGCTTGCTCCTCGTTCTTTGCAACCAGCAAAAAAAATGAGCTGCTTGCCACCATCTTGTTTTCAAAGGTACTGTCATTCTAGCAAGTTCAAATTGAGGTCATCCCAGTAAACAATTAGACCGTCTGGTTGTCTTTGGAATTACCTTTTTGTAACGCATTGGTTTGTGGCCATTTTGAAGTACACAGTGGCTATATTTTCAAATAATTTTGTTCTCTAATTTAAAAAAATGTATCATGACCCCTCATATAATTTTTTCTCGTATCTTGAACCGATAATTGGTTGAAGTTTATTTTTAATTCTTGAACAAGGTAAAGCCAACAATGTAACACTCGTTATTCACGAGCCTTCATTTTTCTTCCAGCTTTGAACCGACAATGGGTTTTCTTAAACATGGTAAAGGAAACAATGTAAGACTCGTTATATCCCTTAAAGTCATGGAATGTAGCTCTGGAAAAAATTCGCTCGGAGACCTCCCACCCGGGGACGACGATCGAAGTCTGAGTTCTCGAAACTATGAATGTGTATCAGCGCTGAAGACGCAGACAACTCACAATTTGTCGGCATCCATTCCCCTACATGGATAATGTAATAAAGTATAGACCGAAATTGATAGTTATATTTCTGCTTACAAATTAACAAATCAGTTGACCTCATTACAGTGGTAGACAAACTCGACATATGAATGCAACAATTTGATGGTATTGAATGTCATTTAGAAATACCATGAATTATTGCTGGTTACATGTCAGACTGACTCTCAGCAATGCGATTAATAGTGACAAACTCAAAGTCTGATTTCGAAACGAAATCGAAATGATTGCTGAAACCTTTCAGGGGATACACACTGTTTCTGACCGTGGTTGTTTTTAGACAATTTTCTGTGATGTTTGGTCACTGTTTGTTACAATACAATCAATCAATCAATCAATCAATCAATTCTATGGACATCAACACCGTGATTCAAGGTATACAAAATACCGACACATCCCTATAAATATCGATAAAGAATCTAATGTCGTTTCAATCACCACTTTAATGACTTTATTTTTATTTACTTATTTATTTTTTATCTTAATATTTTTACTGATAATCCCTTCAATTTCTTCCAATTAATTTCAATATTTGGCCCGTGACAACGTTTTCAAATTCCTAGTATGGATTCGTATCGTCCTTACTATAAGTTCGTTCTATCCTTACAACGATTCCTATATCATTTGGAATATATAGTCTTTTCGAACTGTTACTTAAGAAATACACTGCACCCGATATATTAGTAATAATACCACAAAGGTCATAGTTCACGACTTGTAACGTACAACTGGTCTCGGTACACTAAATATAGAATACGGTGGGTTGCTTTGTATATGATTCTGATTTTTCTGACAGGGAACACCCGCACAGTGAAATAATGAAATACCAAAACCAAAACCATGTTGCTCAAGGGATTTTGGAAAGAAAGTCTCATTTGCAATGTATTATTTTGCTAATTAACCACGGAGCACATCATATCTTGAAAGTTCGACAAGTGTGATATCCCCCTCTTTCCTGTGACTAAGTCAACGTAAAGCAGACCCCCGGTCATTTTCGCAAAGCCAGAGCACGTATTTCTGCCTGCCTCTTGGTGGGTACGTTTTGTTGGACGGTGCCGTAAAGAAGCCTGTCGTTTACGACGTTGACCCCCAGTGTGGTCGGACGATAATTCACACACAGATATTATGAATGGTTATAATTTACGAATCATGATTATCAGTAAACAAATGAATTCAAGTGTATGAATGGTATGAATGTAACCGAATTTCCGTGTTATCAGACTTCAGCGTCGTAAAACCCATCACACCTCTTAGCGGCAATGATACAACGCATGCAGTCGGCCAGAGCTATTTCAGCGAGAGGGAAAAAATTCTCTATCTCGCACAGATGATTGTTTTTGGAAAAAAAATATCTGTTGCAAGGGAGTGTTTGTTGAACCGTTTAATGTATTCCACAGTTACAAGAGTCACAATTCAATATTTATTACAGAGAATTATATTATTCATGGTCCAAGAATCAGTAGGACAGTAAAATGTAGTTACTTTGGAGACGGTAAAATAAAAACAAAGGTATGAAATGTGGCATTTCGATCCGTCCACTAAGGGCGTCGCTCGCACAGTCATTTAATGATTCATTGTTAATGTAAATATTTTGACAACATTTCTTTAGTTTGCCGAAAATGACGGGCTTTCACGTACCGATGGAGTGACATCACATATGTGACATATTAGTACTACAGATGCGACAACGTGACAGCGGCTACACTAAATGACTTTTAACATTCTCAGCTGTTGAGATTAGAACTCGTCCCGTTAGCTCTTACATATCACTGCGGTGGCTTTTGTTACACGGTCTAGTTTCTCTTTGGCATAAAACAAATCACTGTAAGTTGTAAATGATATTACATGTGGACTATTTATTCGTCGTCCAAAAACGAATCGATAAAACTAAGAACAAATATGCGTTAAGTTTATTAAGATGTAATAATTTAATATTTGACAGTATTTGGCATGTCAGTACCTCAACAAGGGCTATATTACATGCGATTCTATATATGGAAATAAGAAATTGAAAGCAATTTAATCGCTGATAAAGCACCATTACGTTGGGATTTTAGTTAAGTTTTGTTCGTTTCTTTCATTCTTTCATTGTTGATTATATAGATTATATATATATATATATATATATATATATATATATATATATGTGTGTGCGTGTGTGTGTGTGTGTGTGTGTGTGTGTTACAAATGTATAACCGTTACACGTTCGAAAAGTGTCATTGAATAAAAATTAACTGTCCTAAATAAACAGCGAATTTGTTTGCATTAAGTCTCGCAGCATCGACTAGCAATGAAATTCATCTTCTTTCCTCATTCAACCTAAGCATAGTTCATTAGATGACTACACATATACTCGTTGACATCTTTCAAATGCTAATAGTGTGACTAACTGTGAAAATGTACGTGTCGGAATTATGCTGTAAATATTTTCCTAAGTTTGATTGTATATCCGGTTTTTGGATGAAATATGTTTCTTTATTTCACAAGTAAGTAGAACAACGTCTGTTTTTTTCACTTTTGTTTAGACTATAAGACTAATATCCACTCAATGACTGACTGACTCTAGATATTTCACACCGTAAATCCATCTATATATCTCGCTGTATCTGGTGACCTTTGACCCACACTATGAATATCTAGTTAGCACGCGATCTATTTCTGTCTGACCGTCTGAACGTTGACATCACTTTCGACTTTCTCGTCAAACAATTTTCTTTTATAGACAGTAAATGTATGGGTACATATTTCTTGCTCTGTATGGTAGGCTGTCTATTGTTAACGACGTTAAAAGGCAGATAACAATTGTAGTGTTATCGTCCATAATTAGAAGGGGGAGAAGAAGGTAGTGGTGGTGGTGGTGATGGTGGTGGTGATGATGAACACGATAGGGAACACGATAGTTTATGAAAGACATTCTAGAGTTAGCAGCATTGATGAGCTGTTGTGACTTAAGATTACTCTAAAAAAAATGTCTGGCGTCTTTGTAAAATTCTGTTTATCATCACAATAAAACTAGTTATTTGTACGTATTCATGCTGTCATGTATGACTGATGATGTCTGTGCCATCTACCTATGTAGGAACTTTTACTTCATGGTACCATAGTAAATGATATATCGTTATTGGCCGACATCGTTTACAATGTGACGTCATATCATTTATCCGGAAATATGCACTGTAGTTCTAAATAGTATAGTTTAGAAATGTTAAACAGCTTCCATAAAGGCTTTTCCTATCACGAAAGTTAAACGATCTGCTGAGGTGCGAAACCAGTCGAAGATTCAAAACAGAAGATACATATGTTCGTGAGAATGAATGCATGATCGTTGGGCTAAAAGGCGACATGTGGCTGGACACTATCATACATTCATTAAGCACGTGTTAAAGTCCTAGGAGAAATACTTATATTTAGCTTTAGGCTGCATGCCTAAAAAAGAGAGAGATGAAATCTCCTGGGACTCTGAATGGACGCGAATTGAACCCTGGGAAATTATAGCTAATTGGCGATTTACGTATTTCATAACTAACTTTGTACATGTACGTTCACAACATTACTGGTATTGATAAAATTAACTTCGTTTTATGTTCTTGGGGGAGAATGGTAAATTTACAATGACTGAATAAGTCACGAGAAGATGGTCGGAGCATGCGTGGTGTACATAAACTCAATGTGATCGGAAAGGATTAGTTGTTGGATGTATGAGATCATAATGTCGTATGTAGTAATGTAACAGGGCACAAATGTTAGTGAATACAGCAGCTGGATTCAGCTGTTATAAAAACTATCCCTTCGTGCAAATACACGTTTGAAAGTATGTTCCCCTCAGGCCTTTCCATGAACTCTACATAGAGGCCAGAATCGCGAGCCAAAATCACTCTTTCGGAACAAGTTTCCAAGAGGCGCGGGGGTGGGGGGTGTTGTCGTTGTTGTATCGCAACAGGTCCTCAAAGGGTGGGGGTCACGTTGCTACAAAAAGTCTCGGTGATTTTACGACAATACCGAAATACAGGACAGCATGTTTCGCCAAACGAAACAAATACCTGATCACTGTAAGATTTGCAATGGTAACGTTGTCAATCAAAATGAGGTACATAACGCACTCGTTATAATTTGTTAATTAGGTAATCATCAAAGGCTATCGTAAATTATCAAGCAATTTCAATGTTGAGTATGAACAAAATGAACTACGCAAGCTGTTTAGAAATTATTGTCTAGATTAGACTATATTAGATTAGATTTGGTAGGTTAGATAGATGGATAGATGGATGGATGGATGGATAGATGGATGGATGGATGGATGGATGATAAAGATATGGTTGCAATGTTAAAAAGCTTTTATATTGGGATATATAGAGGGACTATGTCATTTAATTTAATAACAACACGGACAATCTGTCATCTCTCTGCTGTATGCAATTTTTTCCTACATCTAAGTAGAGATATTCCCTTGATAGTTTTCAAATGTGTGTATGCGATAGGAATGCGAACAATGCACACCAAGTTGTTGACCGCACCATGCCTCCTTCTGACCTCGAAAACTATACGCACATGCGTACTGATGGAAAACAGTGGTGGCTCACAACCTTTCGGTAGATGACTACTTACAGTTTGATGGCTTTGCTAGCTACAGAACGATTACGTCAACACAACACGTATTGGGTCTCGTTAAAATGGGGATTTATATTATTTTGTAATATCGAGATACACTGCGACAACATTCTGTCATGAAATGGGATTTTGCCGGAAATCAGGGATGTGGCTAATTTTTGGAATCGGTTGAAGATCTAAAGACGTAGTTTTGAAATATATATCATACCAGTCAGGAAACTTATAACTAAAAGTAAGATTTAATAGCTGGTAAAATGTTACGAAAAGAAACTAGTAGATGTATTTAATTTGCTGTTATCTACACCCCTGGTTATAATTGTTTTTAAAAATTCAAAACTTTCTCTATGTTTCTGATTTTCAAAAAAGATAATCCAAAATATACTGTCAGTCAACGATGCAAGAATGAGTGTGGTTGTTTTATCCGGCTATTGACTGTTATCTACTTCCCTGGACATAGAGTGACTGTTTAATTTGTCGCTGTTGTCGGTAATGTAATGTAATGTAATGTAATGTAATGTAATGTAATGTAATGTAATGTTATCTTATCTTATCTTATCTTATCTTATCTTATCTTATCTTATCTTATCTCATGTTAATTATGGTATGTTATGTTATGTTATCAAATGTAATGCAATATGATGTAATACACTGATAATGTTAGTTAGGCAATCACTCAACGTCATGTATCCGACTACAAACCAAGCACAGGGATTAAGTCAACTGCTGTAAACACGGTAAAACAAATTATAAACTTTGAAACTACACTAATATACAAACTTTGAATTCCACTAAGATGAATTGAGGATGAAAAAAACCAAAACGGCTGCATTTGAAATAGACATGTAAAGTCGTGGTAACAGTTTACAATTATTCTGACTTTAATTAGTGGTACATGTATAGTAGTGGTACAGTAGTGGTACTGTAGTGGTATAGTAGTGGTACAGTAGTGGTACAGTAGTGGTACAGTAGTGGTGGTACAGTAGTAGTACAAGTATGCCAGCTTTAATACTCAAGTGGTAGTTCACTATAAATTAACCCATTGGTGGTTATGACCTAAAGACCCCCCTCTAAGGGTCGACTACTGTCGATTAGTATATTATTTATACCATGTCTTTCAAAACAACAACGACTACAACTACTCCAGACTACTCCAGTCAATTGTATTATGGACTTATATTAGTCACATGTAATAGATTCGACATATGGTAGATCATATGATGTATTGACATCAGTGACGATGTGGAACCGAGTACATGTACTGTAAGAGAGGTCATATCAAAATATTTAAAGTTTTGATAGTGGTTGTGTTTTCAATGGAGAAGTGTAGATACGTTTATGGAAAATACTAGTTTATGGTTCGTGGTTCCAAGAATCAATAGGACAGTAAAATATAGTCGCATTCGTTTCTGATTTACCGTTCCGAAGTAACTATATTTTACTATTTTAGGTACATGTCATTTTTACAAGGGGAGTGTAACTTGTTTGTAGAAGTTGTATCTAAACGCCCGTTTCTTCTCACTTGTTATGCTTTATATGTATTTGTATAGTATAGGCGACACCCATCCCCCCCTCCCACCCCACCCCCAAATTACAATTTACACTTTTATGATTTGGTAGCGTCATACAAAACACACATTTTGTTTTCGAGATGTATCTATGATAAGTTTTTCTGTATCAATGGATGATGCAATCTGAGAAAAAACACAAAGTTTTTATATCGAAATTGTTCACGTGTGCTCACATGCTATCCATGTACGCTAAACAGACCAATATGCCCAGATACGACCTCGTAAGGGCGTGTGACAATTACACGTAACCGGTATACAGACAATGTATTTACAGATGCTGGCCTTTATACTACGAGACACCGGGGACCTGACGGCACTCAGGGGATAAGATTTCGTAAACAATATTGTACAATGATCGTCTTCGATCCTGCTTGACAAGGCTAGCAGATCACGAATGATTCAGTGTAATCCACTCTACAACAATAATTCTAGAATAACATTAATCGAGCGTTCCTTACTGTTTTGTGAAATTGAAAACTGAAAAAATAATATTTCACGTCAACATGTAATATGAGTAGATCTATTTCCAGCAGGTAGGACTGTTTAAACTTACGCCACGAAAGTACATGGTTGATAGTACATTGACCCTTTAGTCCTATATTTACATTTGCAGTCTTTCTTGTGATAACTTATTTTCAATACCCTAGATTTTGAACTGAATAAGTTTGATCGTTATTGAGTTGTATTCATTGTCGTCGTCGTCGTCGTCGTCGTCGTCGCTGATGATGATGATGATGATGATGATGATGATGATGTTGTTGTTGTTGTTGTTGTTGTTGTTGTTGTTGGTGGTGGTGGTGGTGGTGTTGATGGGGATGATGATGATGATGTTGATGTGATGATGGTGGTGGTTGTGATGATGAGGTGGTGGTTGTGGTGGTGGTCATGTAGTAGGTGATGTTGGTGGTGATGTTGTTGGTGATGTGTGGTGGTAATAATTTACTATAAGATAAGGAAGATGAGAGGTTAATCTCCTCAATTTATATTTCCATACAAATACAAATATTTTTTTTCTCTAAATATATTTTTACTGCATTTCTCTCTCTTCTCATTCACAGCATTGTGTAACACCCCCCTCCTTGCCGTAAATAAATAATTGATTTCAATGTCTACTGATAGGCACGAACATACTGAGAGAAACACAGCAATGTAATAGCCTTAAACAGAAATTGAAAACGAGGCAGCCATAATTGGATATATAAAGTTTTATCATCGAGCCGAGTTCAGCCTTGCCTCATGACCTCTTGAGAGTAAAGCGTTGTTGTATTCAGTTCTGTCATTCGCTTTTGTACAATCAGCTTGTGAGAAATGTCAAAACCGTCACCAAATTAATTTGCAATTACCGACAATTAACAAACAAATTGTCGAAATAGCCGGGAGGTCCTCATGTTATTTCTATTGTTCTTCTATTCGTCTTTGTCGCTGTTGACTTAACCCTTTCAAGAGTACAAACCATTCATTCTTTTACGATCTGTTCAAATTCAACCAACTTAATCCTCTCAGTTTTGCTGTAACCACTACCACTGTACCAGACAAGCTGACACGCAGGTTACATTACATAATGAATAGGCCATAGTAAAAAAAGTACAACTTTAATAGTCAATACGAAAACATTATCCCAGTCACGTCACTGTATCAGTGACTCGTAAAACATCTATATTCAAATCCGTTGGAATCAAAGTAAGGTCTCTGTACAATGTCTTGACCTAGTAGGTGTAACCATCGACTGGTTGATACTCCCCTAAAGTTATGCCGTATCGTTTTATATAAGTCTATCTTTATCAGCTGACTCAGATACCGAAATATTCCAGTTGAGGCTTTCTTAGGGTGTTTTCGGTTTGAGAAAATCTCATATAAACCCTCAACGTTCCTTCTGAAGTATCTACACTCTCTCTGTACTGTGTTGTGTGTGTATATATGCATGTTCTGACCTGTGTCGTTTCAAACAAATAATGCACTACCTGTAGACGCTATCGTTAACGATTACGAGCACCTGGTCATTTATTTTGGTATAATCGGAAGACTACGGGTAAATGGTGTCATTAATTTCCTCTAAGGGAAAAAGATAATGGGTTGATGTATGACACATAAGCGACATTGATTGATTATTATTGCGAAAAAGACGAACATAAGGTCAGAGATTTGAATGGGAGTGATTTTAGAATGACAATGCAACCCTATAATATACGGAGTGGTGCATGCAACAATCTCAATAGATTCAGTGTTCTGTATCCGTATATATCAACCTGTGTTGACCCTTTTATAAAACACATGCGGGCAATGTTGAATACACTCGGTGCTATACTTGTCGACTGAGTTTAGATACACCCTGGCCCATTATAGTACAGAATAAAATAACTTCGATAAGGATTTTTAGAAAAAAATTGTAAAAAAAGAGAAGATAAAATGAACATACGTGATATGATCTTCTGGTTCTTCTGTGGCTGTCACTAGGGGAACTAGGGGTTGCCTCGTCGTCTTCCATGTTCAACCTGCAAAACAAGGTACGTGTGATCCAAACGTTACAGAAATTCAGAATGAAACAGTGGCGGTAAAATACACACTATCTTGACATGAACAGACAAAAAAAACGGGTCTGATATCTTGTAACAGTAATGAATGGTTTGATCAGTAGATTCTAAGAGTGAAGAATTCCAATGTAAAACTGGGATCTCTTGGTATAATCAAAGTTTTAAAACAAAATCCAGGTTACCTTCTACGGGTCCAACTTTTTGCCAAGTTCAGGTACAGGACACCCGGGGGATGGTGATCCGGGGTCTGGCCAAGTCTGCTATTCTTGGCGCATCATACGAGTGCAGCGTTGGAAGCGGAGGGAACTGCCTAAGCTAGCCAGCTTTTCCCACTGTCCAATGGCATTGCCCAAATATGGCTGTGATGTGATGTAAGGCATGTCGATATCCATGGAATGTTTCGCCCTTTTCAACGTTGAGTGTGCTCTGAGTTGGAAAATACTCCAGAGAAAATTCGTACAAACCCCTTTTATTATTGAGACATGCCCTAGTGACCTCAAGGTGATAATAGCCCAGAGAACAAGACAAACAAACACTCTAAACAATCCATGGGGAGAAGACGGAACGTATTCTGCATACAAACCCACGTATCTTTCCAACTATGACGTCACGACACTGTTAGGCAAAGGACGAAGATACACATGGTATTCGTTTCTGCGAACGAAATTATCTGAGAAGCGACTCTCTTTAAAAAGTGATCGATGTTTCAGTATTCTGTTTCTCATCACATTTTAGACTGGCAGGGTCGTGTCTCGACATTGGTTACATTTTCTCGTACTGAATCAGAACTTTGACAAAGGGGAACGCATAGTTGTTTTGTATTCACCGAATAGTACGGTATGTTTGTACCATGATGTGTAGTTAGAAACCAGGAGTTGGAAACACTTGGGTCACGTAAAAATCGTTTCAACTTGACAAGGACAATATAGAATCAATACTGTGGCGATTAACCACAGTGACTCTTATAATAGCTCTGTGTATATATTACCAATGCTTGATACTGTACTAATACTACTATTGGTCCCTGGCCACTTCGCGTCACGGCTAACAAGGTCATCCAAGTTAACGTAATATGTACATCGGATATAAACACTTCAAAACTTTTGTTGATACTCATCTTAAAGAAAACTCAAACTTATTCTCAGTTAAGATCGAGGGGGTCACCATGCAAATATTTGGAAATCGATGTCAAAATAATATTAAATGTTTATAATCCGAAAGATTGCCGGTTTCCTTGAAACCAAGATGGCGAACCTAAAACATTTTTTTCATTCTTTCAAATGGATATGGAATTAGCTTTCGCATAGCAAAGTTTTTAGTGATTTTGATAACTTTTACTTTTAGCGAAAGGACTTGAGTAATAGTGCTAATTTTTGGTGTACATGCTTAATATCAAGTGATCATTCTAGGAGATAGTTCTTTCAACAATCTCAAACTTTCGTATACTAGTATGTAAATTATTTGTACAAATATTTCATTGATTGATTCAGTAAACTGAGGCACCGCCGATCATTTATCTACCACTCTGTGTCAAAATCTTTCCAAACTAATTAATTTAATTAATTCAAGAAAGTTTCTATTTTACTTGCAACAATTCCTGACACGTCATTGACACGTCATCATAATTTTCAACCAGAAAAATTAAAAATATATGTGTGTATGTATGTATGTATGTATGTATGTATGTATGTATGTATGTATGTATGTATGTATGTGTGTGTGTGTGTGTGTGTGTGTGTGTCATTGCGCATGTCCACGGGCACATGAAGCGTTCAAGTAGTTTGTTGACAAACTCGGTGTGTTACATGGGGTTGATATGTTATCTATTCCAAATTCAGACCACCAAGTTGAATTTGACCTTACTAGTATCTGCCTGACACGTGAGTTCACTAAATGATATATAGGGTGTCCCTAGTTTTCTTGTTTCTCATTACTTATTCATATTCATCAACTATGGGTCGGACGGTCGATTTTTTTTCTTCTAAAAACCGTCTTCATGATTCTCTACCTCTCCTCTCTGTCTTCTTTTTGTTGGCTTCCTAGTAACATGCCCTTTCCCAGGTTCTTTTACTTCTTCTCTAAAACCATTCCCTCAACTTGAATAACTTCCGTGAAGAAAGAAATGCTATATTCGTGACCAAGCGTAATCGTCGCCGCCACGACTTCGACAGTCCAGATACTTGCTTATTATGGCCAGAGAGAGTGCTGTTCTGCAAAATAATAGGGGCGGGCGAAAATAAAATATTTTTTTATTTTATTTTGATGTCTAACATGAAAATCCCGTATGATAAATTATGTCATCTGATTAGTTTCTGGGTTATATCTCGGTACCAGAGGTTTCAGTTCAGCCAATTCTGAGTGGTGGTTAAGTGTGTTTCAGTAAGTACAAGAGTGTGAGTATCTTTTACATATAAATATGCAGCAAAACCTATACCCAAATATCCTTTGAACGTTTTGGGTTTTAAAAGTAATGACATTAAAATATTCCATAAAAGTGTGCTTTCTTTTTTTCTAATTAATCTGTGAATTTATGGGTTGATGATTCAAATAATTATCGCTGAGTACATGGCAGCAGTCATTTTCAAATGTCCATATTGTGTCACTGAGATTTCATGTCAGGTCAAAGATTATGTCATCGAGAGATGAAACTTTACTACGACGTCGTCAATTGAGGAAAATTTATGAGAAAAGTAATTTCTCAAAATGAATGATAACATTGCACTGTCACGCAAAATTATAGTTTTAAGTTTGAGTTTTAACGAATCTTTTGTAATAATAAGCTTCTGGAGAGAGAGAGAGAGAGAGAGAGAGAGAGAGAGAGAGAGAGAGAGAGAGAGAGAGAGAGAGAGAGAGAGAGAGAGAGAGAGAGAGAGAGAGAGAGAGAGAGAGAGAGAGAGAGAGAGAGACAGACAGACAGACAGACAGACAGACAGACAGACAGACAGACAGACAGACAGACAGACAGAGACAGAGACAGAGAGAGAGACAGAGAGAGAGACAGAGAGAGACAGAGAGAGAGACAGAGAGAGAGAAAGAGAGACAGAGACAGAGACAGAGACAGAGACAGAGACAGAGAGAGAGACAGACAGACAAAGAGAGAGACAGAGGCAGAGAGAGACAGAGAGGGAGATACAGACAGACAGACAGACAGACAATCAGACAGACAGACAGACAGACAGACAGACAGACAGACAGACAGACAGACAGACAGACAGAGATAGCGACAGAGACAGACAGATCGACAGACAGAGAGACAGACAGAGAGACAGACAGACAGACAGACAGACAGCGACAGAGACAGACAGACAGACAGACAGACAGACAGACAGACAGACAGACAGACAGACAGACAGACAGACAGACAGACAGACAGACAGACAGACAGACAGAGAAGTGGGGAGAGCTTGAGGGAAGGTAGCGGCTGGAAAGTCGAATGAAGAAGATTGAGAAAAAAGGAGTATATGAATACCTTTTCCAAACATAACTAGGAAGTTGAATGTAAACTTGCATTCATCTTTTCAGAAATTCATAATATTATATGACGTTTATAAAACAACATCCTTACAAAGCGAAGTTATATAACTAATGATAGATTGTGATAGCATGTGATATTTGACAGAACAGATGGCCACACGTCGTGTATTAATTTCAGACGAACAATTTACGAGTGTAACACCTGTTACAAGGAAACATCTAAACTGTCTCTTTCACGACTGTTACCGAATACACTGTATTTGATATATTCTATCAAACATTTCCCCAATGTAGGTTTCATCAACTGTCACATACTGAGAACATTGTCAGAGTGTATGTAAAGGATATAAGGCTATTATGTAAAGATTTATTATATTCATATAGATGTATGCGTCTGTTGACGATGTATTGAATTGAATTGAATTTATTTTTCACCGGAAACATAAGGTAATAACATTCAGAGAGGAAAATACAAATAAAATAAAAGAAAATGCTCTGGTGAGGACCATGGAAATAGTTTACTAGAAACTAATCTAGTCCATGGTCCTTATCCTGTCAAAATATAGAAGGTAAAGATACACGGCGTACTTATGATAAATAATTAATAATAACAAATAATATAGTAATAATCAATACACACGGGACAAACAGACAGACGTGTTACGAAAAATCAAAAACAACAACAACAACAACTACTACTACAACTACTACTACTACAACAACAACAACAACAACAACAACAACAACAACAACATTATTGAGAGTAGAAGGGAAAGGTCGGACCTTGACATCGTGACCTTTTCTACTTAGTACTCTGTAAAAAGAGTTTATGGAGTACATGTTGATGTAATTAGTCCACATTTGATTTTAATCATCTTTTAACATTTTGAAGAGAAACCTTCTTTCCTGTGTAACTACTGTACTGAGGCATTTGGAAGTTAACGGTATGACGTGTTACTATTTTAATGATTCCAGGGTTGTTATTGATATTGCAAAGAAAGTGACAATTGAAGTAGCCCATAGACTTGGCTATCTTGATCGACACAATGGCTTGATATTGTCAAACCAGACAGCCACGTTTTTATCCGGGATAGCTGAACTGGCACAGTGAAGAAGTCCCCAATTCCTTTTTTGATTTAAAAAAAAAAAATTATTTATTCAGTATGTATGAAAAAATAGCAACAGTAGTCGATATTGTATCTGGTTGTCTCAATGTTTTCCTGTTTTTCCTGGTAACAAGTCTACGATTTTGTGGATTATCCAGGGAACACAACAATATGTACCAGCTTTTATAATGATACAACTGTTCTGTTTTTATTGATTCAATGAAATAATCTAATCTAATCTAATCTAATCTAATCTAATCTAATCTAATCTAATCTAATCTAATCTAATCTAATCTAATCCTATCCAACCTTATCTGATATAATCTAATCTAGTCCAAACCAAACTAATCTAGTTTAATTTAATCTAATCTAATCGAATCTTATTTATTTTGTGTACGCACGTCTAGTTGAAACCATTTGTACTAATTTTCCATCTTACCACGTCACAGACACAGGGAACATATTTCTTCCTTGTCTGTGATCTTACGTACGACAATTATCTATGTTATCAAACACTTATCTATGTTATCAAACATTTATCTACGTTATCAAACACTTATCTATGTTATCAAACACTTATCTATGTTATCAAACACTTATCCATGTTATCAAACACTTATCTATGTTATCAAACACTTATCTATGTTATCAAACACTTATCCATGTTATCAAACATTTATCTATGTTATCAAACACTTATCCATGTTATCAAACACATATATGTTATCAAACACTTATCTTTGTTATATCAAACACTTGTCCATGTTATCAAACACTTATCTATGTTATCAAACACTTATCCATGTTATCAAACACATATGTTATCAAACACTTATCTATGTTATTATCAAACTCTCATCTATATTATCAAACACTTATTTTTGTTATATCAAACACTTGTCCGTGTTATCAAACACTTATCTATGTTATCAAACACTTATCTATGTTATCAAACACTTATCTATGTTATCAAACACTTATCTATGTTATCAAACACTTATCTATGTTATCAAACACTTATTCATGTTATCAAACACTTAGCTATGTTATTATCAAACACTTATTCATGTTATCAAACACTTATCCATGTTATCAAACACTTATCTATGTTATTATCAAACACTTATCCATGTTATCATCAAACACCTATCCATGTTATCAAACACTTATCCATGTTATCATCACACACTTATCTATGTTATCAAACACTTATTCTGTTCTACGTCCTGCCCATAGATACATTAATATAAGCATGATGCATGGATCTCAATATCTACATCTAAACTACCCACCTTGCTATTAATTAAAATGATGACCACCCAAACTAAATTTTGATAAAGTTCCACGTAAATATATAAATATGATTAATTGGTCTGTAAGTTTTAGTTTATTGCCATTCCCATCTCTCCTTGAACCATTTGGGGCAAATTCTGTAGAGAAGTTAAGAAACTACTGATCAGTAATCAGTTTGAAATCGTACCAAAATAAAATAGCAAACAGGATGTGGTGAGAGGGAGTGCATAGTTATGTATACACTGGAATTACATAAAAGTTAACCATCCATATACCACATACAGTTACGTGGTTTATGAACTCTGACTGTAATATACAGGAATGAGTGGCTAGCTAGCTAGGTCAAAGGTCAGACATAACATACAAGGTTCCAGATGTGTGTTGTATCTCTCTCTCTATACTAGGTCTACAAACGTGGTATCACTCTGTTAGTCTACGACATGAGTCAGCTATAGCCTTCTTAGTGCCGTTTATTTAAACTATGAATAGTAAATAATGTCTGGTTTGATTATGTCCTCTAATTTATTTGTCATGAACATCGTGGAACCATTAATGATGTCTTGGACAGGGGATAGAGAGAAAGAGAAAGAGAGAGAGAGAGAGAGAGAGAGAGAGAGAGAGAGAGAGAGAGACAGACAGACAGACAGACAGACAGACAGACAGACAGACAGACAGACAGACAGACAGACAGGCAGGCAGGCAGGCAGGCAGGCAGGCAGACAGACAGACAGACAGACAGACAGACAGACAGACAGACAGACAGACAGACACAATCCAAACATGACTTGACGTTCGGCAAGTAAATTAGACAAAATAGGAGATATGAAAGAGAGTTTGTGTACAGATTCGAGCTGCTAGTGTAGTAGGAGATACAAATTGATATATTCAACGATGAGGCAAGTTAATCATGCAAAGAATTCGATCCAAAAGAACCCCAGATAAAATGAGTCACACACTGAGACATACACAGAAGAGAACCATAGATAGTTGAATTTGTCATTTATATGCTATAGCGAGAAATGGGGCATACCATACCATACAATGCCATACCATGTCTGGCTGTCTGGGAATGTATTCATGCATGTAACACACTTGAATGTATGTTGATTAGTAAACTCGTCGAGGAACGCCATCTATGAGAGTGAAATTGATATGATAGTACTGGCAGGGGATGGAATACCATTTGCTGAACGTACAAATTTCATTACATTAAATTGAATTGAATTACATTACATTACGTTACGTTACGATATATTACATTACGTAACAATACATTACATTACATTACATTACTTCATGTTACCTTGCAATACAATACAATACAATACAACACATTATTTCAAATTACATTACATGATAATGTTACAAACGTAAATCTGAGGAAGGTTTCAAATTTGATTTTTCAAGTGCGATGCTAATTTCCCGAGGCGATATATCTATAGTTTCTTGTCAATAAAAACATACACTGTATTCACAAAATTTATCAAATATTTATTTTTATCATTTGATATCTTATTTGATCAAACAAATTGTCAATAATTGGAACACAATATAAATTGATTATTTTTCCCTATATACATATTTATATTCTACGATTCAACGTCTATTCCACCAAAAACTCGTGAAAACGTGAATTTTTTCCCACATTCGAAGGATAGAAAATTTATTTATAGAGTATTTATCTAAAGAATAAATCTAAAGAATAAATTCCAATATAATGTAACAGGTACACATAACAGGGAAGAATGGGGTTGTGGGGATGGGATGGGGTGGGGTGGGGTGGGTGGGGGTGGGGTGGGGTGGGGTGGGGTGGGGATGGGGTGGGTGGATGGAAGACTACACATTTTTGAAACAATGTCAAGAGTATTGACACTGAGCACGAATTTGGCTTTTGGATTACGACATATCGTCGTGAAACAACAAACCACTTTACGGCACTGTTTAAGAAGTACGGAAAAATATGCACTGGTTTACGTGAATGCGAAAATTTATAGTCTTAGAATAGGTTGAGTTATGTTAAAATGACTGTGAGTAATTGAATTAAAGCTTTTTTACTAGAGAAATTAAATGATAGTAACGAGTGTGTTAGTCTAAAATTAGACCTATGGGCATTGATACAGCGTGTACCGTACTATCAAGGATGGATTAGTAAAAAAACAAACACTAAAATTAGAACTATTTTGTGTTAATACTTTGTTTTAGATACCAATATATTGGCTTCGTACTTAAACACTTTTATGATTAATGGTAGACGAAAGGTCGTAGATTCATTGTCTTTTTGTAACCATGGTTACGCACTCTGTTAGTCATCAATTTGGGTAGAAATATTACAGTCGTGGTGTGACCTTAACCTAAAACCCATAAATACTTCATTATCAGAACTAAATGGATGATAAAGTTTCCGCTCGTGTTTCTTATCCTGAGTGTTCAAATTCCCTTGCATGTGGTAAATGAAGTACTTAACAATGTATCTCTGCAGTATGAGAGAGAGAGAGAGAGACAGACAGACAGACAGACAGACAGACAGACAGACAGACAGACAGACAGACAGACAGACAGACATATAGGTTGACGGACTGAAAGTGAGGCAAATGTCCAGGATAGAGTAGAGTAGAGTAGAGTAGAGTGTATAAGAGAGGGAGAGTGAAGGATAGTTATAATTATGTAGATATGTCATGGCGGGGAGGAGGAATCGAAGGAAACACGTCAGTTTCAGTGTCATTACTACTAAATAACTACATTAAATACCGTCTATAATTAGTAACTAATCGTGAAAACATGTAACACATGTCAAGTTTATTTATGTTCGGTAAAGTTCACACCAAGGCGGTGAATGAAATCGACACATATGTCGATCTGATTACAATGAACGTACTGCAACAAATATATATATATACAGCAATTTGAAGACGGAATAAGAATTGGTGTAACCTTTCACCAATGAATCTAGCAGTGGGAGACTGAGTTCATATGCTATGAAATAAATACATCCATGTATATTGAGGTGAAACCTATTTATATCACGAGTGTTGGGAATATCTAGATAGGAATTCGTTCAATCTATTACATATCATCAGTGCGAGGCATTTAGAACTTCTTCTTGGTGATGCTGCTGTGCCTGCTGTTGGTTTTCCTTCATTTTTCTTTACCTACGACCAGTTTTTTTCTATACACGTTGCAGTTCAGAAATGTCGCGAACCAGAGTATGCTTTTTTTTCTGCTCGTGACGGCACGTCTTGTCACAGAGCTGATGAATGCGGTGAAAAGGCTCTTCGTTTTACGACGACGTCTCTCTGTTATTGAAGAAAATTGCATCCTGTGAATGAAATGTCAGTCCACATCAAATGTACAAGTTCGAAGCTCACTTAGAATGTATGATAGATTTAGGAAATTCGTTTGAGATCATTGTTATCAAGTTGTTCTGTAGCTGATCTCTTTCGCAGACAAGTTGTTGTTGTCCGAATATATGACATTTCATGCATGTAGTAATTGTGGCAAATAGCCAGTATTTGTATTCTTTCGACTACGAACCTTCACAACGAATGAACGAGGTCCAGGGACCGATGAGTTCCATAAGCATCTGAGTATAGAAACATATAATCTTTGCCTCGAGAAACATATACGGTGTCGACAAAGACAACTTTTTCTAAAAGCATCCGACAAGATCTAGAAAGATTTCAACTCTAAGTCCCAGTTTGTATTTGGATTTAAATTGGGGGATGAAAAATGGACGGAGCTATCGAAAAAGTTAATATATTAGTTTATACCGGTCTCGTATGATGGCGTAATGTTATCGCATATCACTCAAATTCAACTAATAAGGAAAGCATGTGTACATATCTCCTTGGGAATGTTTGACATAACCTGTAATAGTAACTAATTTTACGGTCGATTGGTAAGTATTATCATGGGTCGAAGGTTGAGAACAGTAATGTTATAAACAGAACTGACAAGCGAGAGCTAAAGATCGTCAACATTTTGACCAATAACGCATGCCCATGACAGGTGAAATGTAAAGAAAAGGATGGTACGGAGAAGAATATCTGTATTGCTGAAGCATTTGGTGTAAGACGGGGTCCAGGATAAAGAGTACAGAACAGGCTTGCATGTATCCGTGTCCGTGTCCGTGTCCGTGTCCGTGTCCGTGTCCGTGTCCGGGGATGAGTACGTCACTGAGTAAATGCTCGAGTAAGTGTTAGTTGGTGAGGAAGTGAATGAATGAATGAATGAATGAATGAATGCACTGCATGCATGCATGCATGCATGCATGAATGAATGAATGAATGAATGAATGAATGAATGAATGAATGAATGAATGAACGAACGAACGAACGAACGAACGAACGAACGAACGAACGAACGAACGAACGAACGAACGAACGAACGAACGAGCGAGCGAGCGAGCGAGTGAGTGAGGGAGGGAGGGAGGGAAGGAGGGAGTGAGTGAGTGAGTGAGGGAGGGAGGGAAGGAGGGAGTGAGTGAGTGGGTTAGCTTTTGGACATGCATTTCATCGGACGACCTGTAAAATAAATCATTGAGAATGGTAACATATCATTAAGTGAGTCAAACATCAAGCAGATAAGGTATTTTACATAATATTTTGTTAATTTGCAAAACGACAACAAACAAGAAACCAAACAGGCACGATGTTCTAATTTGTCTAAGACCATTTCTCTTTGATGAGTTGTCTTCAAAGTACTGCATTCCGTATATCATGTATATCTGGTTTACATGACTGGGTAATGGCGTTGTTGTACAGCTTTGCAATATAGGGACGTGTAGTATTTTTTAGATTGTTGTTTTCCTTGTCTACGGGCTAAATATAACAATGTTTTGACTTGAATATATTCCCCCTACCTTAATAGCTTAGAAATTATTTTACAAACTAAACAATAACACGTGTCCCTGTGCTTTGCAATAACTCTTTAGTTTGAGCTATTTTATAAACTAAGATTAAAAATCCATTATTTTAGAGATATGCTTAAGTAGCATACGTACTGTTACTGGTCAGACACTAGATATGAGCTACACACATAACGGCTAATAGATATTGACCACACACAACGTCAACTCGTCTGAGATTTGTAGTTTTATTGTTCATACGATATGCATGAACATACATATAAATCAATCATAGTCTCTATGCTTGTGCAATATGTATACTGCTACAAAATCTTGGGTCAAATCACAGGGATACCTAATATTTCTTAGATTGTTGTTTCCCTTGTCAACAGGCTAAAAATATAATAAAATAATATAATTATAATGTTGTGACTTTTAAGTGGTTCTATGGATGAGGATTGGGTATTTATTTTGAATTATAAAACAATTTTATCGTGGCTTTCTACTTGAAAAATCAATGCCAAGTCTGTGTTTGTAACTCAATACATTGTAAAAAGCTAACAAAAATGTGTAAATTTGTTATTGTATGTACAATTATAACAAACATTTTACACATTTTCATTTATCAGTCTTTTGCAATTAATCTAGTTATAAACAGTATTACAATGTGAATACTTTAATCCTATGCAAAGGCTGCAATGGATTGTATGCTCCCCAGGGAGTAGAGGAAGTATAAAGGACCGTTGTGTCGATATAGGTCCGTGCCAGGGGTAATAATTGTAAAGCACTTTGAGCACAGAGTGGGAAAGCACTATATAAAAACTAACATTATTACAGGTATTATTAATACACTATATCGTGTACACATCTAAGATACATGTGTGATACCTGTGGTGGGAGATCTTTCTCTCACATTGTTCCTACATTCTGGAATTAAAAAATCTTCCTTTCGATCTCCACCACTCCAAGTCTCCGACATCCTTCCGTCGCTCTTTAAACATTAGCCTCAGCCTTCTCCTAATATCCAGTGTCCGTGAATCCACGTTTCCCCTTACCACACATAACAGTAAATTCTTCTGCTTCTCGTGCTTTGCTTGCAGAGATTTGGCGCCTCATTATATTATACATTTTGTAGTAGCAGAATTCATGTGATAAGGAAAACAACAATCTCAGGAATATGCCGTGTCCCTATGTTAATTGGTCAGTCGCAAAGAAATCGATCAGCAGCTGTATACATAATATTTCCCAACTCAAAATCTATACTCAGTGTGAAATGCCTTTGCATCTCTGATAATGTAGCTGGTCTATTACCAATGTGATTAACAACTGATGTGGGAATAGGCTCGAATGCTATATATTACCTCTATTTCCGATCCCTGGCCCTCCCCGGGAGGTTCCCGTTATCTCTAAATTTCAGTTCTCTCTATTTACATGATTGTATAGTATGATGTAAGCTCATCTGTGCAAAAAGTTTGGTCTAAATTAATATATTTAACATCGTATTGCACCAAAATTTATAATTTGCCCACCAAAGCTTTCGCCAGGTAGGGAGGCCCTAAATAAAACGAATGACAACCGGAATGACAGAAAACGAATGGCAGCATTTCCAGTGTGTAAACAGTGGAATGACACCCTTTTCTACATTCATTGACACTCTCTGCACTGTTGAACAAGTGGAATGACAGCCACCACTCTATAAGATAAGTGGAATGACAGCAATATCAGTGCTTTGAAACTGGAATGACAGCATTTGCAGTATGTAAACAGTGGAATGACACCCTTTTCTACATTCAGTTAGTTGAATGACAACGTACCTCTCCACTGTTAAAACAATTGGAATCATGACAGCCGCCACTCTGTAGCATAAGTGGAATGACAGCATTTTCATAGCTTTGAAACAGAATATCCACCATGGCTGCGTCGTGACTTCAGAACACACTGACAACGCCATGGTGGATACCTGGCGAAAGCTTTGGTGAGCTAATTGAATTTCGGTGAAATGCGAAGTTAAATCCATTAACTTTAATACATGTAGTATTTTTTTTAACGTAGATAAATTTGCCCGTTGGTGGCGCTATATATAACTCACTCACCTGGTTTCTGTGATCGATTGTTTAGCCTGGAGAAGAGGACAGGTACATCACTGGAATCTATTTCATCGCGGCAGTCATATTGCAAAATAATAATGAAATATTTATGTAGCTCCTGTCATAGCCAGAACGTCCAAAAGTGTTTCCAGAAAAGTTTCACAGAAGTAGTAGTAGATTGATCAGTTTTGATGACACATGTCTAGTTCCCATCAGATGTACAACCATTACAGATTGGAAGAACAGTTTTAGATTTTTTAAAAAAAAGTTGATGTCAGTTTCTGCAGCCACTATTTCCCACCAGACCTCACAATTTTCGCGATTTTACTTTATTTTGTCTTGAATACGTAAAAAAAAAGTTTAGGGTCAGCAGTGAAAAGGCTGTCACTAAGTGGGGTCGGGTAACCGGAAACAAACAATTTTTTTAGGCCTAACATAGGAATTGATAAAACTATAAAATTAAGTTGATTTTTAACGATAAAATCAAAATTGTGATGATTTAATATATATTATATAAGTACTGGTTGGTATGACGGCACAACACGTCAATATATTCCTTTTACAGTAAAATGCTGATGTCAACAAACTGCAGGTAATCATCATTATCACCACCAATTCTACTATCAATATACAATTCAAGTTTGGAAAGGGTGTTGATCTGGAATACTGAAATTTATGTTATTTTTTTTTAATTCTGTCTTTTTTCTGATATTGATTTTTATAGCTACACAAGACCAGATGTTATTTTCATCATCTGAATTTTCAGCTGTTGTCTTCCTCTGTTTGTTCAGGTTGTTTTTAATCGTTTTATTTATCTTGTAGAACATTTGTACTTTATCTGCACAGCAAGCCAAATTTATCCACACTGTGTATTATTATAATATTTCCAGGGAGAGATGATAGTATGGGTAACTGTCATTTAATAATGTCTGCTGGATTACAGCTGTTTAATATCTATCCTTGTTCAATATGCGACCTTTGACCCAGACATGATACTGGGTTACTCTAGTATGTAGGGCGATGATTTTACATGCACTGGCCAATATTTGACCTGAACTGTATTAACAAGGATCATGAAGACAAGGTTTGATTCCGAAACCTTCCACAACCTCCAAACCACATAACAAATTGGCTGAGAATGGATATCTGATTGTAATCCAATGAGGAGTCACTTAAGTTCATACAAAGTTTAGAGGCACTGTACAAATGACTCTCAGTAATTATCTTTCTGAAGATGTTAGCTGTACCAATGCAGTATGTTATATACTGTATTTGGATTTATTTTGTGATGCAGTATGTGGAGTTATGTAAACCTAATTCTCTAGGAATAACTCAAGTCAAGAGAACTGAGTGACTGATATGAACATGTGGAAATAAAATGAACATTATGAAAGTATAAATTGTACCAAAGTATATATTACAATAAACTGATTTAGGAGACTAGTGACAAATGTACTCTTTGGGATGTTTGGATCAAATCATTTTGATAATCAATAGTACAAACTTCTGTCAATTAATGTTGTTAGTGAGAATCGTGTTTATATCAGTATATTTGTACAATGTATATATATTTGTCTATTTCATTTTTGTTCATAAACTTTTAGGAAAGTTCAATAATAAAGTGCATTTTTAATTTCCATATTTTCATAAATTTTTATTTTGTGAATAAAATGTATGACAATGCCAGTGATGCAGTGAGTCACAGACAATCTGTGAGTGAGTCACTGAGTGTAGATGTTGTGATCACCCTATACCCTGGTCAGGGAGACAGTGTGCATTGTGGGAAGCTGTAGTATGGTTGGGTTCAAGGTAAAGAGTGTAATCTGTAATAAATCAAAACACAAGCCTTGAGTCAATGCTTAAATTGAAATGTTTATTACACAAAGCAGTTTGAAAATCAACTGTGAAACACTACAGTCAATTTATAATCAGCAGTTTTTGCAAAATTTCCATATTTTAAGTTCAGGAGAGTTTTTGTCCTTGTACAGAAATTATGTACATACTAGAACAATTTCCAGTGGTGAAAGTTTGTCTGTCACTGATGGTTTTATATGACTTGGTTTCTAGTAAGTCTATGTAATTGTACCCTAAAAATAGGCTGTCAGTACTTACAGGGTTAACATAGAACAGAGATTTTTCATAAACTTCCGGAAAGTTCAATAATAAAGTGCATGAAATATTCCAAAGAGTTCACAATGGTAAAAGATGAGGACCTAATTTTGTACATTTGGCAATAATTATGAAATACCGTAGTATTGTCAGTAATACATTTATCAACATTAAAGCTGCACTGGCTGCAACTGGAACATTTGTTTGACTGTTTTGTTATAATAACTCATGACATTGTACATACTGCACAGTATTGGCAGTATTGAAGTCACCTTTGGGTACATTTATTTATGCAGCTGTACACATAATATGGTAAATAAATCCTATCAAATTGATTTTTGGTCTAAAATGAGCGCCCTCAACGTGATCATGATTTCAATCTGTGACTCAACTACTTCTGGGTACAACTGACCTCTAATTAACATGTCAATGTCAAATTACTGGTATCTGAACAATTTTCAGTGGATTTACTGTTGGTTGTCTGATCAAAAAGAAAACCAACCCAAGTTACAGCTAGTGCAGCTTTAAGTTTAAAGGGTAGAGTCTGTCAGTTTGATGGTATTTGATAGTAAACCTTGTTTTCATAAACTGATACATACTTATTTCATGACTAAAACATGTCAAACCACTACATGACTCGTACAGTATTGTGAGCACTAGAGAACCAATGATGTCCAGTAAATATGCAAACTTGTAACATCGAATGAACAGGGTATTAAGCCTGTATTTTCTGTTTGAATGTGTACATCTTGGCTTGCTATGGTGTACTACAATATCAGTAAAACCAATAATACCATATTTTTTACATTTGTAAATACTTTAGGCACCATCAATTACATTCTTTGTTTGCTGTTCACATGTGGATAGGTTTATTGATAGATTAAGAAAAACAAACAAATTTTGTTTTATTCAAAAAGCCATATGTTATTGTATTGTAAATGGAAAGACCATTCAAATATTGTCAAAATAACTACGCATATATCTAAATAGTTGTTTAAGACAATCAAAACTTTGGATTTTGACATTTATAATTCACTAGAATAGTAGATTTAGGTGCAAACAAAATGAATCCACATAAAAGTGAATTTTACACGATATGCTAGCATTGTGGGTGTTTTTCTGTGTTAGATTTTTTTCCCTGTCTGCCAGGTAAGTTTTGGGAATATCAAGGACAGCAAATAAAGTATTTAACTGGTGGTACCTTATGTAGTAAATAAAATGTATTGATCCAACTATGCTGTGTTTGTGATATCATACATGGACTAGTTTAACATTATTTTTTTTTAATTTTCATAAATTGAACAGGGAATTGGAAAGAAAACTGAAAATATATAAAAATGTCATTGTCACTAAAATAGACAATATGGTGGTTACTGTGAAATGATACAGGCTTGTGACCTTTGACCTAGGTACTACTGATTGGTAACATTCCATAGTAGCCTTGTCTCTGTATGTATAAAACTCATTTAGATGATAAATATAGCCCATAATTATCTACTGGTAATCAATGTTAAACTTTAGTCTAATTCATAGTAATCGTATGTAACTCCATAATATGGCAATACTGTTATGATCTCTAATACCACCATATGGGAGGTACTGTTATACAACGTTTATAGAACCATAGACAATACATTTGTATCAGTGATGTAAATATATACACATCTCAACAAATTTTGTTCATTTCAAAAAACTGGAAGTTTTCGCCATAGAGTGAGGTATGGCAGATATTTTCCCTCCCTCACTGAACAGCATGACAACTATACAACATAGCACACGTTTTATTTTGAACCATTGAAGTGCATAAAATTACCGCTTTAAACTGTAAATTACCAAAATTTCAATATAAACATTCCTATGAAACAATCTGAATAACAGAACACCTATACTATCACCTATACTATCACCTCCCCTAAACTTGCTAGAACACATGGAACACGGAAAGTATCACAGACAGATGACTCATTGTTCTCTAGTGGAACTTTCACTTAGAATCTGTTTTAACACTTTTTGCAAAAATATGTCATTTGTGATTGATTAAAGGGACACAAGCTGACTTTGTGTGGTTCATTTTTGCTACATATTAAAAGGTATTGGTATAATTCACTTTAATTAAAGTGGCTATATGGATGAGGATTGGATATTTATTTCGGATTTTTAATTTATAAAACAATTTTATCATGGCTTCCTACTTGAAAAATCAATGTGAAACAACATTGACCAGATGTGTCTGTGTTTTTAACTCAATACATTGCAAACGGTTGATAAATGTGTAAAATGTTTGTTATTGTACGTACAATAACGAACATTTTTTACGCATTTTTTCGCTTTTTACAATGTATTGAGTTACAAACACAGACACATCTGGTCAATGTTGTTTCACATTGATTTTTCAAGTAGGAAGCCATGATAAAATTGTTTTATAAATTAAAAAATCCAAAATAAATATCCAATCCTCATCCATATGGCCACTTCAATACTGAAGCATTTAATAGAACTCAAACCTGATATTCAGGAATAATACATTATATGATTTAATGGTATAATTTAGTATACATGTATACTAAATAAGAGTGGAAACCTACACAGATTATTATTGTCATCATGGGCATGTATTAGCAACAGCATTCAATCAATCAATCAATCAATCAATCAATCAAAAGAATTTGTATTGCGCCAAAATCCAATACGACATAATGTTCTATGGTGCTGAACAGGACAATAGTAGATTGATGTAAAAGTTAGATAGCTCTTGCTAACAGATGTGTCTTGATGTCCTTCTTGAATTTATCGATAGTTGACGAAGAACGAAGTTCAAATGGTATACTGTTCTGCAAGACTGGCACTGCTCGCGATAATGCACACTCACCGTATGACTTTGTATTACAAGCATTAATGTCAGAATACTTTTATCAATGTTTATCAGGACTTTCACCCAGAATAAAAAGCTTACAAACTCAGCTTGTGTCTCTTTAACCATTTTGTCATCCAGTTGTATATGTCAAGGTATAATAACTGTCTTAGAGTAACTGGTAATGAGACATGGTAAAGTCTGATAGATAGTGAAATAATTCAATTGTCCATTATCTATGTGATAACCTAGCTCAATTATCCATTTCTCTACAAGTTCTAGTTTTCACATAAGCATCATTGGCCATCATTTACCAAAACTCAACTGTATTCATTCAATAGCCTCAAATATTTATTTTCAATATCCTAAAGAGTGAAGGAAATTAAGAGTAACATAAGGGGTATTGTCACTGTGGGTTTCTGATTTGTACTAGTGATCAGATAAGTTTTAAATAAGTTTTATTTGTCTTCATGTAAAGTATATGAATGTCACAAAATTGATGTAGACAAAGTTCACCATCTTGTACAGTGACCTTTGAACAATTCCTGTATTCTCAGGTCAAAGGTTAGTTTCAGTGGGTCAAAGATTATCCGAGTAATGTTACAACATATTAAGGTGCAAGAAAGTCTTTATATACAATAAATGTGCAGATTTCTGGAAATAATTCAAGTTTTACTTAACCCGCCTTGATTTGTATTAATCATACACATCCTTAACCCTCCTTGAGGTGTATTAACCATACAGGTCCTTAAGCCTCCTTGAGGTGTACTAATCATACAAGTCCTTAACCCTCCTAGAGGTGTATTAATCATACAAGTCCTTAACCCTCCTTGGGGTGTATTAATCATACAAGTTCTTAACCCTCCTTGATTTGTATTAACCATACAGGTCCTTAACCCTCCTAGAGGTGTATTAATCATACAAGTCCTTAACCCTCCTAGAGGTGTATTAATCATACAAGTTCTTAACCGTCCTTGAGGTGTATTAATCACACAAGTCCTTAACCCTCCTTGAGGTGTATTAATCATACAAGTCCTTAACCCTCCTTGAGGTGTATGAATCATACAGGTCCTTGGTTTGTAGAAATAAAACATGGGTTATATCAGGCTTTATACAACGTGTTTTAATATTGTACCAGTAGAACACATACACCTGATTTACAGTTGATATCATTGATTGCAAAATAGTAAGAATAATGACTGTTCTCTATACTGTTTCTAAGAAATCTACAATGTTATTTCTCAATAAATTGTCAAAATACAATTTGGCAGTTATTGTGAATAAAAAAAAGTGGGATATGATAGGATAATTATCTTACAGGTTTATTCTTAAAATGTGTTAAAACTGACCCCTCAATTATCCGTCTTGAACCTTCAATAGGTTTACTGTAAGTTTTTTTGTTTTTTATTGTAAAAGTGTCGGCAAATTTGTTAATGCTGTGGAGTACTTATTTTCTTTTAGACTAAATTTTCATGGAAATCTCTTTTCTGATAAAACCCTCATGAAAACACTTTTGACTTACTTATATCTCTGAGTGAAAACTTGTGTTTTTGCTAAGATTTGGGAACCTTGCTGACAATGGGAAGAAATGTGATAAAACTTGCATCGGTTTCCATACCTAGTACCACAATATTTAATTGGTGGGATGCAGGGAAAGCACCGGTGAAACAAAGTTAGCTTTCATCTCCTTCCCACTCCTAACAAAAACACTGAAATGAAATCACTGTAGAAATATATATATATATATGTATGTATATGTATACACAGACTTAATCCAAGGAATAAGGATGTCATAAGTTGTTACTCGGAGTTTCACACTTCTTAAGTGATCATCACACGACTGTTGAATTGAGAAACCCCTGTTCAAAGTACAGTACTCCACAGCAAGCTGCAAACTAGTTCTACATTAAGTCTTCAGTGGTTACTTAGTGACCAGTAGCTATCTACCTTTTACTACAATGATCATCTATACTCATCTCTGTATGTTCTGAGCACCGTAGCGTCGATATCGTGGACCAGTAACTACCATCGTACCAGCTATGATGTCGTATGCACCACGGTTGTGTTGATAAAATAATATTGTTAAATAGACTGGAAAGAAAAATGCCATGGAGAAATTTTTTACCAGGGATCGAATAAGTGCACTGCAAATAAAGAAAAGAGAAAAGACGATACTTCAGTCAGTATTTCATTAAATAACAACACATCTAATGGGTACATGTTGATATTGCACAAGTAAAATTACAAATCACAGTTCATATAGTGGTATACATAAGGGTTTACAAGTAGAACAATTATCAGTCCAACTACAGGCGAGCATCTGTTTTTGTTGTACCGGTATATGGAAACAGGACTTGAGGGAAATATTGTAGTTGGTATGAAAGAGACCAACCTCCCGTTTCCAAAAAAATATATTCTTCATGAGAAATTACACTGACATTTCATTCTGACACAGGTGATCTTCTTAGTTGCAGTTTGATATATTATTTTGTAATTGTTCCATTGTATTTTTTCAATTTTAGATCCCTGAAGAAGGTCTCATGTGAGACCGAAACATGGTGTAATTTCTGATGAATATATATTTTTTCGGAAACTGCAGCTTGCTGTCTTTCATACACACTACTAGTACATGTAGTATACACATGTCTAACTTTCACAGATATAAACAAATTGATTAAACGATCCACATGAATTTACATCAGAGCCAACCACTGTTGTTTTTGTATCAATAATAGTCAGTTTGTTAGTTTGTTAGAGTGATAAGGAGAAGACTTTTCAGCACCTTCACAGCTAGTTTTAATAGTCCACCACTGATGAAACGATATTCTGATCACAGGTATTTCTAAATAACGGCTATCATGGTTGTATACCATATTGATATGACAGCAGGGTACAATCTGTAACTTTATGGCATTTGATAGTTACTTTTATTTCATAATGAAACATACTTAAATAAATACTATTTTCTATCATATTTAAATTCCTGTAGTAAGCTGTATGACATGTAGTTACATGTACATAACATGAATCAATATGTTTTAGTTGTTTGATTAACATATTGAAATAAAGGTAAACATCAAATACCGTAAAGTTACACACTCTAACAAGTGCACTAGCTGTAACTGGGTATTATTTTTTTTAAATTTGACAACCAACAATATGTTCACTGAAAATTGTTAAATATTAGACATCGTATATGTCAAATCATAGACCCTCCACCCACAGGATACGCAACTGCGGTAAATATAGGTATATTTTATCTCTAAGTAGTAATGCAATATGTTGATATCGTGATTCGTTGGGGTGCTGATTTTAGGATGTGGACCTAAAAATCATTTTGATTTGATATATTACACTATACATATACTATGTCTACTGATACATAAATATGTTTACCCACATGTGAATCAATACTGTTCAGGTGTACAATATTATGATTAAATCATTATATCTAACAAAACAATTCTAAATAATGTTCCACTTGCAGCTGGTGCAGCTACTTTAACATTTGAATTCATAGTAAAATTCATTTTATGTTTTGAAACCTACAAATAACATTGACATATTTTCACTTTTTCATTTTTTTGCATCATGTCCCAAGGTCAGTGACAATTCTGCATATATTATCACATTTGAATAACAGAACAATACTAGTTAATCACATGTGCTATAAAAGGACAGTACTTTCAACAACAAACTAAAGAGACATTTGTTCAAAAATGCATTTTGTGTGGATTGACCCTTATTGGCACCACTGCACAGTACTTTGATTCAAAAGTCTGGCACATTATCAATTGTTTGGATTATATTAGATTAGATTAGATTAGAGACTTTGTACTGGACTGTGGACTGTTTGTGTTCTTTGAGTTTGTTGCGAAAATTGCTGTCAATCCTACTGCAAGGATGACCAACTTAGAGACATGGACTTGAGAATAATATATAAAACTGGGTTTGGTAAAAAGTGGACAAGTTCTTTAATCTATGTTACAACTTTATTTCTGACATTTCGACCTTACATGAGAGGTCTTGTGTGTTCTTGGTTCACTACTTTGGCAAGTCTAATGGACAACATATGAGCAGAGTCTGTAACACTGTGGTTCTCAATTGTTATTTTTGTTTCACATCAAAACATCCTGTCATTATTCCTGGAATAAGACATCAGTGAAAATTTGGGAATTGCTTCCAAAGAAGTTTTGACTCTGTGAGTAAAAATTATATAATTTGTAACTATGAACCCAGAGTCTATCAACATTCTACATTCATTCTCAAAATATGGGAAAATTAAATTGAAGAGAAGTAAAAATCACTCACTTCCAAGTTCCGATATCTTCTCCACTAAATACCAAAACTTTGTTGTTTCCTAAGTCTAACACTCTATCACTAGTTATCACTCTCAGACCAAGAAGACGTTTGCCAGGGGTAGCACCACCAAAATATCGCACACCTCTCCTAAGGAAAAATGTCTGCAAAGAAGATAAGAAAAAGATTATCAACATAGCATTCTGTTTGAAGTGACAGAAAAAATGCAATAGCTGTCCAATAAACTCATGTTTGATGTTCTTTAAAGATATTCATCAGGTTGGTAAATCATCATAATAAACTGTTCTTCAGTGTTTTTGCTAAAGTTTGTGAATATGGTAACAGAAAGGGGACTTATAGTAAAACTGGCATAGTTCCCATACATTGTATCATGATTTTGGTGGGTACGTTGGTAAAATGAAAAGGGAACTCAGGTAGATTTCACCTGCTTCCCAACCTTAACAAAACCACTATTCTTGTTACAACCACAGGTTCTTATTACCTACCAGTAATGTTTACCACTTAGTGGAAATGCCAGTGAACAGATATTTTGACAAAGTCTGAACAGGAGAAATGTTATCTTTGGTTAATTGTTGGTTGTGTAACAATTAGATGTTATTCCCCAACATTTTTCTTCATTCAGCCGAGTGACCTAAGGGGCCTTTAGGTCACAAGTATTTGCCAACAATATTCAGCTAAACTACCGTTGGCTACACACTTATTGCCTGGCTATTAGGCCACTAGTAGACATTTATCAACATGAGGGCTGTTATGCAGAAAGTCAAGGGGAAATAGTAGCTACATAACAGCATGAGGGGTAATTTATATGACATCTACTTGTGCCCATATAAGGCCAAGTAATAAGTGTTTTATAACACATTGCTCTCAGGCAATTCTTCTTTTCAGAATCAAAGCAAATCACTAGTAGGTCTCTTGTTCTACTGTAACAGTGCCCACTGTATGCAAATTGAGGTCACTAAGGGTCATTAGTCTATATCACTGAAGGCTGTTAAGTGACTATCATAGAGTGTGTTTTGTCTTAATTGACTGTATATAGGGTGGAGGCCTTGAAATGCAATTAGTAACAAATTATCATATATCATAGCAACTTACAGTACTCCGAATATTATATTTACTGAAATATAATTATATTACTCAGTGGAAAATTGTGTGTGTCTACACTGATGTTTCTGTAGCATTGATTACTGTTAGATTCCAGTCAACACATATAATATAATATTCAGTCAACTGTACACAGAGGGTGATTTCAGTTATATACATGTACATTTCACATATCCACATTGACATACTTAAGTACCAGCCAAGAGTTCACTTTACAATGTTACAGGGGAACGCGACTCCAGGAAATAGAGACATTTTCATAAACTATGGGTTCTGGAGAGTCATTTCATGATTTTACATCACCTAGGACCTACACACAACACTTACCATATAACTATAAACACCCAGTCTGTAAACAACACTTACCTCATAGATACACACACCCAGTCTGTAAACAACACTTACCTCATAGATACAAACACCCAGTCTGTAAACAACACTTACCTCATAAATACAAACACCCAGTCTGTAAACAACACTTACCTCATAGATACAAACACCCAGTCTGTAAACAACACTTACCTCATAAATACAAACACCCAGTCTGTAAACAACACTTACCTCATAAATATAAACACCCAGTCTATAAACAACACTTACCTTATAAATACAAACACCCAGTCTATAAACAACACTTACCTTATAAATACAGACACCCAGTCTGTAAACAACACTTACCTCATAGATACAAACACCTAGTCGGTAAACAACACTTACCTCATAAATATAAACACCCAGTCTATAAACAACACTTACCTCATAAATACAAACACCCAGTCTGTAAACAACACTTACCTCATAAATACAAACACCCAGTCTGTAAACAACACTTACCTCATAAACACCCAGTCTGTAAACAACACTTACCTCATAAATACAAACACCCAGTCTATAAACAACACTTACCTCATAAATACAAACACCCAGTCTGTAAACAACACTTACCTCATAAATACAAACACCCAGTCTGTAAACAACACTTACCTCATAAACACCCAGTCTGTAAACAACACTTACCTCATAGATACACACACCCAGTCTGTAAACAACACTTACCTCATAGATACAAACACCCAGTCTGTAAACAACACTTACCTCATAAATACAAACACCCAGTCTGTAAACAACACTTACCTCATAAATATAAACACCCAGTCTATAAACAACACTTACCTTATAAATACAAACACCCAGTCTATAAACAACACTTACCTTATAAATACAAACACCCAGTCTATAAACAACACTTACCTCATAAATACAAACACCCAGTCTGTAAACAACACTTACCATATAACTATAAACACCCAGTCTGTAAACAACACTTACCTTATAAATACAAACACCCAGTCTGTAAACAACACTTACCTCATAAATATAAACACCCAGTCTATAAACAACACTTACCTCATAAATATAAACACCCAGTCTATAAACAACACTTACCTCATAAATACAAACACCCAGTCTGTAAACAACACTTACCTCATAAATACAAACACCCAGTCTGTAAACAACACTTACCTCATAAACACCCAGTCTGTAAACAACACTTACCTCATAAATACAAACACCCAGTCTATAAACAACACTTACCTCATAAATACAAACACCCAGTCTGTAAACAACACTTACCTCATAAATACAAACACCCAGTCTGTAAACAACTTACCTCATAAACACCCAGTCTGTAAACAACACTTACCTCATAAATACAAACACCCAGTCTGTAAACAACACTTACCTCATAGATACAAACACCCAGTCTGTAAACAACACTTACCTTATAAATATAAACACCCAGTCTGTAAACAACACTTACCTTATAAATATAAACACCCAGTCTGTAAACAACACTTACCTCATAAATACAAACACCCAGTCTGTAAACAACACTTACCTCATAGATACAAACACCCAGCCTGTAAACAACACTTACCTCATAGATACAAACACCCAGTCTGTAAACAACACTTACCTCATAGATACAAACACCCAGTCTGTAAACAACACTTACCTTATAAATACAAACACCCAGTCTGTAAACAACACTTACCTCATAAATACAAACACCCTGTCTGTAAACAACACTTACCTTATAAATACAAACACCCAGTCTGTACACAACACTTACCTCATAAATACAAACACCCAGTCTGTAAACAACACTTACCTCATAAGTACAAACACCCAGTCTGTAAACAACACTTACCTCATAGATACAAACACCCAGTCTGTAAAGTAACGCCATTATCAACATCTGCTGTAAGTCTTCCATAGTGGCTTCTTCATCTAGTTCTTCCAATAAAAATTTCATAGTAAAGTCTGTTTGATCTCTAGATATGTAAACAAGAGAAAATGGGGTTTTAGAACAAGAACTTGGCTACATGTATAGTACACAGAATGGCTGGTTTATAAAACTATGTAATAATGTCTTGTAAACTAGCAGACTGGCATTGTACTATTACTAAGGCCCCAAAAAATTGTTGGACAATGCATAACATAGTAATATTGGCACATCTGAATCATTTTTTCATGAGATCATGATTATGAATTAAATAAAGGGATAACTAATGAAATGTTAACTCAGACTGGCTGTTTAGTCAAACATCCCTAACCCTAACATTGCATCATCACTAACCACAGGCCTCTTTATGGCTTTGTTCAAAACATGCTCGCCAAAATGTCCACAACATGCTTGTGCTCATTGTGTCAACAGAAATACAGTGCATGTGCCCTGGCTTTCGAGAATGTAATGTTCTAGGATTCTTAGTTTTAAATTGAGTTCAAATACAGATTGTTGCCAACATTTGTTTACACTTACGTAGCGTGGGCTGTGCCCAGTTTGGGTTAGGATTAAAATTTAGGTATGAAGAACTATAGATAAAGTTGGTCCACAACAAAAGAGTGCTCCTGTACAGTCTGCCCTCTAATGATAGCCAAATTCTGTTGTTGTGGGTTAGTCTGATAGAAAAAGGCATTTGTTGTGAGTTACCATGAAGTAAGAGACATATGAATGCCAAATGTTGGTGTGTCGTTAGAAATTGTGTGCATCAGTGGCACATCAAATTGGATTAGAGGGCACACTGCTCCTATACAATCCTCATGGTTCCACTGATAAGATAATTCACTGATGTAAAAGCCTGAGATTGAATCATAAGTACCATAATATTTACCTGACAAAATTTTAATTTTACAGGCTGATATATTATCAGTAAGTTACTATATTATCAGTTGTAACAACTCCCCTGTTACTAAGTTTACTAAACTGGAACAATACACACTGACTGGGTCTAGTGTTCTCTAATCTTGACAAAAGACATGTTGGTATGGTTACTTTGTAGTAGCTGTACACTCATTTCATACAATACCATAATAGTGGGTGCAGATGTTAGAATCTTTGCCCAGGGTCACTACACAGGTTTATAGGGGAAGGATTAGTGGGTGTATTGACAACACTGGTATAAAATGTATGATTTTGAATAGCTAAGCATTGTGGTATATTATAATGGACATGAAACAGTGTTGGGTGATTTGAGACTGACTATTCATCTATGATGGTTACAAAATACAAAATACCAAAGCCTGGAGGGCCAGCCATTACAGCTACATGTGGGACATGTATTCTAGTATTTTCCCAAGGATTGCAACGAGGACAGCTAATTTGCATAACAATTTACATATCAATCATGTGGTATTTGCATAATTATTTACATAATGATCAGCATATGCTATGTATACATGTCTTCAACATTGAAACAAACTCCGACATGTTTATATTATATTTAACACATACAGACATGGACATTGGAATAAACCATTTCTCTTCATGTGAATGCATTATTATAATATTTCCATTCAAAGATTGCTAAAACTCACGGATGGTAGAACACTTTTGAAGCACAGTAGAAACCTGCCAATTATGGTGACGTGGGTGTTACTGTTAGGGACAGTGTTAGCACCCCGGTTTCTCTATATGGGGAGAACACTTTATGGAAGAAACCTGCCAAGCATGGTGGCCTGAGTGGCAAGGACAGTGTTAGCACCCTGGCTGCTCTATAATGTAGAGCACACTGGTATTCAAAACATTAATTAAATATTACAACATTCAGTTCATATGACACAGTACATAGTGCACAGTACTTACCCTATTGTGTCTGTGTATTCCATCACAAACAAGGTTAAGAGAATTTTGATGCTAAATAATATGATAAAATCTATAAACTCTGCTGTAACTCTTCTATACACTGATGGTATTTGGTATTCTTTCCCTGTATAACAAAACAAAGTGAATATATATGCACATGTAGCGTAGTGTCTTGAAAATAAAAATGTCTGAGATGAAATGAGAGTGACATGAAAGGAAAATGACAAGGGAGTATCTAACTAGAGGTCTGCAAAATTGATATCCAGATAATAATACTGTATCTATAATTTATCTATTTTTTCACTTTTGGGATAATTTTTGGCCTGTCTCATTACAGCCCGAGAGGTCCAGGTATTCCTTTGCTTATATATGGTAATGTACTCTCTCACCAACTGGACCTTTCAGACTACCGGATACTAGTCTCACTAATGTTACAGTAATCATTAATGTCATAGGATTACATCAAAAGGATGAATGCTCCTTAGGAAACCAATTTATTTGAAATTTTAAAGTACATGTACTGTTGAAATCACTACAACTTTACCATATGAATTTGTTCCTGGTCATTTTGAAATCATCAAAGAAATTTGCTTGTTTGCCACCTTGTTTTTAAAGATATTGTCAACTTATCATTTGCTTATAACAGGGCTTGACATTAGTAGTAGTCTAGGACATATAGACTATCAAACATTGTATCTTGACAACCAAATTTATTAAATGTGGTAGTCTGTTAGACCAACGAAAATCAATGGAAAATTGTCACTGAAACAGTTCACTTGGTGAAATTTGACTACCAAACCCAAAAGTTAAATTTGTGCTCTGTATAATAATATAGAGTTGACACAGTATTTGAAGGCATTCAATGCAACAGTATGGGTTATTTTGTCTAACTGTACTGTATTAAAAATAAAGAAAATCTAAGAAAGCTCCATGAGTGACACTGTTTATGACTAAAGTGACAAAATATAATTGGTGGGGTGGGGATGAGGAATGCTATTCAATATCTAACAACCATGTATAATGCAACATGTCTGGTAGAGAAATTGAAACTGAAATTAAAATGCAAGAACTACTCGCTTTACAGGTAGAGTACATAATGTACTGTCAATACCATTACCAACAACGATCAAAAATAATTTATTTTGAAGTTATTTTCAGTACTGAAAGCAAATTAAGGATTTGTGAATAAATTAGGATATGTGGAATCAATTATTATTACCGTGTCAATAATGACATCCAATTATTTTTCCTCGAAAATTGAGGCCGGAAATTACATGTTCAGACTCGGAGTGATTTCGGCTGTGGAGGCCTATGGTACATGTTATTGTTATCAGTACTAGTAGAATAATTACAGTAGCTTTATAATTTTATATTTCTGTGTCACTATAAAACTCGTCAACTAATACCAAAACGATATATTTAGGTATTATATATGCTTGTGTATAATCTTTGATAGAAATATTGTGTTATAGGAATGTCAGGGCTACTTGCCTTCTAATATCGGGGCCGTCTGTGTAGCTTCTTGGCGTTGTTGTTGTTGACTGGGCGGTGATCCCGTCCTTCCTGGTGTTTGTGGGGGTAAAGGTGTGCTGTTCTGGCTCGTTTGTGAGGGTATAAATCCGTTTTGCATTACAGGTTGTCCATTCTGTCCCGGTACCGGGGTAAACGGTGAAAACGGCATCATATAGAATGGGTTTAACTGGTAAGTTGAACTCCACATTGACGCATGCATTCTGTATTGGTTCAACCATTGCGAAACAGCTTCCGTGTATTCCAGAGAACTTGGACGATTTTCCGTGGAACTTGGCACAGATTTTTGATCACTTCTAGTAGGCAAACTGTCTAGGCCTAGAAGTTTCTTTAGCTCTTCTTGTTGGCGAATGAAATTCTGTCTATTACTAGCATTTTCGACAAATTCGCCATGTCGTTGGCGAAGCGAACCCGTCGTTCCGTCCATCTTGGGTCACGTGATGACGACGTCTGATTTGACCCCGTAACCTTGATCACATGATATCAGCTGATGCCAGTGATCATGATACGATCCTACACACGATAATACGATTAGGGTGTTTTTCGATGTAGTTCCAGAAAAGGGAATACAAATGTAACTCATGTAATGTTTTAAACAAAGATAGGTCGTCATATTGCTTTCCACAGAAGGAAATATATTTACATGTCTTTCATTCGTCGATTATTTGGGTTTGGAAACACGAACAAAAATCATGAGGAAATCACGCAACCGCACAAGGTAAGATTCCGATTCTTTAATATTGCCATATGTATAAAAAGAACTTGGCTATAGAACTTAGAAGGGCCTCAGTATTATTCACACAGACACATATGATACTTTTGTGCTTCAGTATGATGATAATGGTTGATGGTGTAGCCGCTGAGGCCTTGGATGAATTGAACTGTTTCACCGTCATAATAGCAAAAGTTAATAATACTAGCATCATAAACTAATATTACTAATAACATTTCAGACATCATTCTTACAATTTTACATCGTATCAGGCCGAGTCCAAGTGTGGTGACGTTGACAGCTAAAATAATTGTACACATGTTTTAATGATAATAATAATAATAATGATAATTAATAATTGATTTTTATATTATTTTCTTTTACATGCTTTTGATAGACTAGTTAAAATACTGTGTTAATGCATAGACAGTGGAGGGGAGCCCCATCCACTGTCTATGGTTAATGATGTTTAAATCGTTCCAATTATGAAAGATAAAAATCACATAATCATGTTGATATCATTTACATACTAAAGCTCTGCCCGCTGCTACTATTTAAGTTTTCAGACAACTGTTTTTCTCACCCAAATTTTATGGACCTTGTTAACAGTGGCAATCTAGGTTTTGGCTTACTAAGATAGACATACACTAAAACTATTGTTGTTTGATGTGGTAGATTACACAATTTGGTGATAGTAGTGCCTCTATTCAACTATTGTATATAAATTCAAGAAGGATATCAAGACACATCTGTTTGGAAGAGCTTTCTAACTTTATTTTACAGTGAGCTACTATTGTTCCTGTTCAACACCATACAACATTCTACATTTAATTGGATTTTGGCGCTATACAAATTCTTTTGATTGATTGATTGATTGATCAATTGATCAATCAATTGATACATTGTAAAATCATCCTGTAATCAAGATAGTGTGTGGCCACTTGAGAAAAATAGCTATCACTATCAGAAACACCACCCTGCTGAGAGTGTATTAATCTATTATTAAACTAACAATTATTCAATTAGCATATATTAGCATACTAGTATGTCACAAAAATTGTTTTAGTTTGTGTCTATCTCAGAAAACTGAAACCTTGAGTACCGCTGTTGTAATTATGATTTACATAAGTGTAAATTAACTTCTTTTTTTTATACTGGTAGGAAGAAAGCAACAGTACAACAGAATGTGATCTCCATGGCAACCAACCAAGTGGTGAAAGAGTAGAAGCAGTTGTTGAAAGAAGTGACAGAGAGGACAGACCAATTCCACCAAGTCATGATGTAGAGTCTACAGAAAACAGTTCACCAAGACGAGTTGGTAACGTTGTGAGATCAGCATTCATGAAATCAAAACTGCCTAAAGAAACAATCATCCCATATGAATTTCATGACAGTTCTGAGAACAGTAAGATGTCTCCTGATTTGAAGATATTTGTTGAAGATTTTGTGTTCGTTGTACACCAGGATCTCTTGGTTCGGAAGAGTGGGTATTTCAAAGCATTGTTGGCCAGTGGAATGATTGACAGTGAGTTGATGCAAACTACCAGAGAAGTGAGGTTTTATGATGTACCACCAACAGCACAGGCCATGCAAATAATCCTGAACTTTCTGTATGACAAAGATGTGGACATGCCTTCTAGCAAAGAAGAACAAGTTGATATCCTGGCAGCTGCAGACTTCTTGGAAATTCTGTTAAGTCCAAAGTTGTTTAGAGGGATTGTGACGCTGGAAAACTGGAGTGATTATATAGAGATGGCCAAAACTTACAACTGGGAACAGTTAGAGGATTTGATAAATTTAATTCTTGCTGCCCATTATAGGTTTCTGAAAGATGGTACAGAGTTATCTAGTTTGTCGAGGGAAGCTATTGCCAAGATAGAAGATAAAACCAAGTGTACAGAAATCAGACAGTTCTCTAAGGAGACGCTATGTCTGGTACTACAACACGAATCAAACAGGGATGACAATTCTGGAAAGATACTGTGTTGCTATGATGACAGGCTCAATGACTGGTTGTTTTTAGATGTGTTCCCACCACGATGTAGTGAGTTTCACAGTGCTCTACATTCCTCGTACACCCACAACTATGTCGGTCTGAAGATCGGTCACTGGACAAGACGGTTTTATGAGTACGATCCTCACGAGTGGAGAGAGATGCAGATAGTTACGTATAATCCATTAGGAGACATGAAACTAGTACTAGAGTCATTTATATATGATTCTTTCACAGGGAATTGGAGTGATGTATCTTACATGACGCCTCCAGGACTCTCCAAAGCGGACTTCCTGCTTGCACAATCTGAAGACGTTTTGTACGCAATACCTCCGTATCTGACTAAAAAACGAGGACTCATTGTGTATGTGTATCAGAGTAACCCCTTCACACCGCTACGTTGGCAGAGACATGTGATCTTGTGTCCTCATTTCCAAGAAGACGACAGATCTACAGATGTGCTGTTCCTCAATGCTTGTCTTCATCAAGATTCGATTTACGCACTGTGCTCGGATCGTCAAACTGAGACACACTGCGACAGTCTTTTCATCGTCAAGGTAACACCCAAGCCTGATTGTCCTGACAGCTCTGATTTCTTTGATGCCGATTTTGCCGGTGTTACCATGGATACAGCAGTGAGTGGTAACTATGCAAGGATCTTCTGTAGTGGAGATGCTGTAGTTCTCCTAGCTTCAACAAGTGATAGACCATCAGTCATACCCCCTAGCTCACTGATTGTTTTTACATTACAAAAAGACACCATCGCTACCTTCAAAACTGTCACAAGAATTTCAGCTGCCAAATTAGGGATCCCATCTCTTCGCGACTTTCTCCAAAACTGCAAAGTTGCCATCGTTGGCTGTCATCTATATATCCTGTCTGCAGATATGAAAGAAGATATGGTTTCCATTGATATCAAGACAGGAGTTAGTTGTCATGTGTCACTGCCACACTTCATATTTGAACCATGGAAGGATGTGTTGGCACTATTTCCACTGGACGTACCTCAAGAACTCGGTATGTGTGCTACAATGCTGAAGAAGAAAAACATTGATATAATCAGAGATGATATATAAAGTGATAATTCGCAGACCTGAATGTCATTGTTTTTATGAAAAACTGAACTGAGGTTAAAGGACGGAAAGTTAGAAAATTGTAAGAAACTTGCGACAACAACTTTGATTTTAATATTGTCAGTTGTTCTACAAAGACCAGTTAGCATTTTCATTCTTGTTCAGTTTTATTTGAAAGACTATTTACATAAATTCCATTTACCCTTGCATGACTAGTATGCAACTTCCGCTACACTAACAAACTTTTATGCAAAAATGTAAAAATGTATTCATTATGGTAATGATGGATATTGATCAGTACTTTGTCTATCAGAATATTCTCAACTGCCAAGTCTGGAAAGACCGCATAATATTTTTGTGAACTACTATCGTCATTTTTGTTTTGTGTTATTTACTAAGGATATCAAAATGTGTGTCTGTAATCAGCAATTTACCTGATGCAAATTACATGACTGAAATAAAATATAACAAATATTTGAGATTAAGTTTTAAGCAAACTCAAGAAATTATTAGTATGACGGAACTCATCTATGCAAACAAGTCTAAGTGTGTAAAGTTAAGTTCATTTTGCACTAAGAAATACTAAGAGCTCACCAAATGTCTTCACCAGGTATCTATCATGGCTTCGTCAGTGTTTTCTGAAGTCATGACGCATGCTTCCGGCATTTATACCAAATTCTTGAAAGTTGATATCGATAACGTCCCACATGTTTTAACATAGAAATTATTACGTAGTACATGTGTAAATTGTAAAAGAAATGATTCTTCATTCTGTGCAAAACTGCTAGGACATTTTTCTTAAAAACAGAAGTACATCCAATGTAGTGTAATCTAGTACTCATTATTGATAATTTTTATTCAGTCTTAAGTTGTTGTAACTGTAACTGGGACACTTTTTTTCATGAAATAACCAAAGATATATATTCACTGAATATTGGTCAATTACGTATAAAAAGACATTGCATGCATCTCTTAATTAGTAGTCGATATCATCTGTAGGTAGTAAATGTACTTGGGAGTTTAAATCTTGAGTGAAAGCTTGGTTTGAGTCTGTTGCCATGTTAAAACTCTACTAGTTGTAACTGGGATATTAGTTTTTGCTCAGACAACCATAAAATTGTCAATGAAAATTATTAAAATACCAGTATTAGACAGTGTACATATTAATCGATGGTTGATATTATCCATAAGCAGTACAGAAACAGGTTGAAATCATGAATGCCGTCGTTGAGGGCGCTGTTTGGTGCAGCTCAAAAATCAACTTGATTTGATTTATCTTGTATACAGCTAAACAAAATATGTTTACCCTGAGGTGATGCAGTATTGTTCATGGTGTACAATATTATGAGTAATTTAGTGTACCGAACAAAGCAATTTCTAAAAGACATTCCAGTTAATACAGCCAGTGCAATGTTATACAGATGGAAACTGCAGTGTGTGTGGTGAAAGCCTATTTTATTTGGTGGAGACAAACTGATAGACAACTCTTCTTATTTACAACTTGGGAAATTTAATCAAACCCACACTCAAACTTGAGCCCTTACCATTTTGGTTAGAAGGGAGTAAATGGTTTAATCACTTGAGGAATGACTACTCATTTGCATATAATTTGCATACGCGTGTATGAAATAATGCTTTCGGTATTACACTGCAGTGTAAGGACCACTAGAATATATGAGTGCACCGGTGCAAGTAATTGCTGGTATCTATGTATTGATGGGCAGGTTTTCAATATTGTATTTACTTTTAAACATTTACCTGTGAATATTTACAGAGTCCGATGATATTTTATTGTATTGTCTCAGAGAGAAATGATATTTATTATTGATATAATTATAAACATTTTATGTGATTAAAATTTATGTTTTTTGATAGAAAGGTATTTTATCGAATCAATGCTATGATAGTGTGTACAAGTGTATGTGTTCTATGATAGTGTGTACAAGTGTATGTGTGTTCTGTGACTTAGTTTGTGTAAGTGTGTGTGTTCTATGACTTAGTTTGTACAAGTGTGTGTGCTCTATGACTTAGTTTGTTGTGCAAGTGTGTTCTATGACTTAGTTTGTGCAAGTGTGTGTTCTATGACTTAGTTTGTGCAAGTATGTGTGCTCTGACTTAGTTTGTTGTGCAAGTGTGTTCTGTGACTTAGTTTGTGCAAGTGTGTGTGTTCTATGACTTAGTTTGTGCAAGTATGTGTGTGTGTTCTATGACTTAGTCTGTACAAGTGTGTGTGTTCTATGACTTAGTTTGTACAAGTGTGTGTGTTCTATGACTTAGTTTGTACAAGTGTGTGTGCTCTGTGACTTAGTTTGTTGTACAAGTGTGTGTGTTCTATGACTTAAATTGTGTAAGTGTGTGTGTGTTCTATAACTTATACATCTTGTTGTAGAAGGAATGCATTAACATACATGTAATAGAATGGCTTAATTGATTTGAATTGAATTGAAATTTATTCCCCACAAGAAATAAATGATAACATCCAAAAGGAAAACGAATTCAAGTTGTGGGTGAGAGACTAGAAAATAGTTTTGGGAAAACTAATCGAGTCTATCCACTCAATTTCAAAAGCATCGAATTGCATATCACAAAAAATGTGGTGACTGTAGTTGCTAATTAATTAATCAAGGTTTTATGTAATTATTTTCTCTTGAGTAAAAAAGTTTGTAAACTCAGCTGGTGTTACTGCTATTATACAATTCATTATACTTTTTGTTTGTAGAATAAAATTTCAAAGAAACAGTTCTTAACAGAACTAGATTGTCACCAAATGTTATGACAACTGTTAATGTGGGCTCATATTTGTCATTTTTTATGAACCCCAAACAACCAATTTAGATTTATTTTCTTAATTGATCGGACTCCTCGAATATTGAAAAGTATACTAAAGAAAAAAAAGTGTTCAAATATTGAGTAAGTTGTGTGGTCAATTTAAATATCCTGTCAGGTTAGGGACTCCAATCGTTGACCTCATTGTGACCCAGAATGGCGGCTTTTCTGAATCGATGCAGTTTAAATGTCCGAAGTGTTTGGCCAAGATTATGCAGGTACAAGTATTGTGGGAGATTTCTATCTTCTGATTCTGCAGGTGAGACAAATAATAATCTTTTGGAAGGAAGCGTTGTCAGAAATACAGTCACACTTGCCCACGAACCGTCATCACAGCATCAACCCGGTGTTGCAATCTGTGTCAACTCTCTTCGAACTTGTTATGATTATGTAAATTTGTAGTTCAGTGCAATCAACCTGAGGGGTCCTAAGTTAATTATTGTCGTCTGCTTCATGTACCAAAACAATGAACAACGCGACGCGAAGGTCACTGTTGTGAACATGGAGGTAGAATCTCATTGTATTTCCCTGGCCTGAATCACAGTGCAGTGCAAATTTTGTTTTTGAATTTGCACTTCGTTTGGCAGCACTGGTATGTAACCTACATAACAGAGAAATGTATTTATCATGTGTGTGTGTTGAAATCGGAAACCTCCCCCCACCCACCCACCCACCCACCTAACCCTCCATCCATGGCATGAATTACATAAAATACATTCTATAACATTTTTACTATGTTACAGAATTCTAAATTGAATAACCCAAACTTCTCACAAGGCAGTTAGATATTATTCCCCAATATTTTTCTTCGTTCAGCCAAGGAAAATATGAATGACCTAAAGGGTGACAGCACTTAGGTCACAAGTATTTTCTGAAGAAAAATATTGGAGAATAACATAATCATACCAGTGCCAGTAAAGAAAAATCAAAGAATTGGGGAAAGTAATGGTACTTTTGAACATTTTTCCTCATATTTGGAACACAGCAGAACCAGTGACGTAGACACAGGTTGTCGTGACATAGAATGACCAGAGTATTTATTCCATATTTTTTGTTCTAAATGGCTTGTGCATGGTAAAATATATATAACATTGTTGTTTGGCTATAATCATTCTTCTAACAGGAAAACAGAATGTAGTGATCGAGAAACAAGGAAGTGTTCTTTTGATTGGACTCAATAGACCAGAAGTTAGGAATGCAGTAAACATTGAGACTGGGGTTCAGTTGTTAGAAGCTTTTCAAGACTTTGAAAATGATCCCAGTGCCTTAGTAGCTGTCTTCCATGGAAAAGGTAAGCTGAAATGACCCTAGTGCCTAAAGTAGATCGCGGTCTTCCATGGAAAAGATAAGTAAAAGGATCGTAATTCCTTTCATGGAAAAGGCAAGTCAAACTGACCCCAGTGCTATGATAGCTGTCTTCTATGGAAAAAGTAAACCAAAGGTATCCTAGTGCCTTTGTAGGCGAGTCAAAATTATCCTAGTGTCTTAGTATTTTGTACCAGTTTTCCATGGAAAATGTAAACCAAAATGATCCTTGTACTATAGTTACTTTCTTCCATGAAAAAGGTAAGCAAGAGTGACCCCCATCTTTTGGTAGCCAGTTTCCATGGAAAAGGTAAAGCCAAAATGATCCTATAGTGTCTCTGTACTTGTGCTGGTTTTCAAAATAGGCATAAAAGATCCTTTTGACTGCCTTTAGTAGTCATCTTCCATGGACAAGGTAAGCCAAAACCATCCCAGTGTTGTGATAGCTGTTTTCTGTGGTAAAGGTAAGAAAAAATATCCCAGTGCCATAGTAGCTTTCTTCCATGGAAAAGGTAATTTAAAACCAAATTAATCCTAGTGACTTTGGAAAAGATAAGCTACTACCATTGCTGATCTGATTGTGCAAGGAGAACACTATTGTAGCCCTTCTGTCAATCAATGATGGCCAAGAAAAAAAGACCAAGAGTATAACATGGAGTTACTCTGTCCAGTCTATATGGACTTGTTTTGTGTTTGACTATACAGTAGGGATGCTCCTATGCTCCACACAGCACAGATTAATCATAGTTTTTGCTAAGGTGGGGAGCCCCCAATAACAGGAAGGGGGAAAGGGGTAAAACTTGCATGGCTTCCCATACAATCATACCATAATTTTGTTTCAGAACCCTGGTAAAATTACTGGGCAACCCTGGTAGATTTTGCCTGCTTACTGCCCTCAACAAAAACACTTTTTATTTTTGACTGCATAGTGACGTCACATGTACATGTAGCTCAGGCTTATATACATTTGTACAGGGTATAGGTCCTACATACAGTGAATACAAACTCAACTGCAGTGAAAGTCAACAAAACCTGTTACGTTTTCAATAGGTTTTTATGCAACAATATTCACAGAACAGTGTTACAGTCCAGAACAGTGTTACGGTCAGCAAGACTGGTACAGTGTACAATAGATTGCCATACTTGTAATTTAGAAGTGTTTTGGGGTGATAAACATGTTGTTGGGGGTTTATTTTTTGCAAACTTAAACGTCAGTATGTCCTGTAGCACCACCAACAAACTGTGTAACTTATGCTTATTTCAATACAGTGCATACTTGAACAAGTTTTAAAGTATAGTTTTGAATTCAAAAAGCAAATTTCATAACACTAAATGTATTACAACAGAAAGTATTGTATATCCTTGCTCTGGAATCATATAGTAGTTCCACTCTCAGAGTCTTATTTAGGGGCTAAATCTTTCAGCCTTCTTCGGCTGCTATTGTACAAAGTTCAATGCCGTAGAATAATGTAGTGAACTTTTAAAAGTGTATACTGAGTAGCACTTATTCAAAACACATTACATGTTATAAAAATCTTCTAGGAGATAGCTTCTGTGCTGGATGGGATCTAAAAGAAGTGTCCAGTTACCCTCCTGAATTCAAAATAAAGTATTCACAAATGGTAAGAATGGTCATCAAATATCTTTTTGTTTTCTATTTTTTAAAATTTAGTTTCATTTTGTGTGAACTCGTTTGGTACAATTTTTCCATGCTGTATAATACTCAGTTAAAAAATGTAAAAAATTGCCTTGAATGAATTCAGCATTTTTGCTAAGGTTTGGGAATTTGTTAACAGACATAGGCAGATTGTTATACATAGGCTAGTACTACAATTGTGATGTAGAACCCTGGTAAAATGACAGGGGAACTCGGGTAGATTTTACCTACCTCTACTTATTGCCTATGGGTTGTTATACCTAGGCTAGTACTACAATTGTGATGTAGAACCCTGGTAAAATGACAGGGGAACTCGGGTAGATTTTACCTACCTCTACTTATTGCCTATGGGTTGTTATACCTAGGCTAGTACTACAATTGTGATGTAGAACCCTGGTAAAATGACAGGGGAACTCGGGTAGATTTTATTGGCCATAGATATACCTAGTAGAGAATCACAATTGGTGTGTGGAAACTTGGTAAAATGACAGAGGACTCTGGGTACATTTTACCTAATGGGACTTATTGCCTGTTACAATAAAAATGTAACTGAAGACGGTATTCTATTGTCTGATTATTGTTTTACAGGGACCAGGCAAGTTGTTTTTCTCCAAACCTATCGTAGGTGCCATTCAAGGGTATGCTGTAGCTGGTGGCTTGGAGATGGCATTACTATGCGACATGAGGGTGGTTGAAGAAAGTGCAATCATGGGTATATTCTGTAGAAGATTTGGTAAGTTTATAGTTGTTTCACAGAATTTGATTATATCTTAAGTTTTCTGAGCAACTTCAATATGCTTTGTTCCAAGTACTTGATTATTACAGTATGACTGTGGCATGCCTTAGAAATAGCCAACTACAGTATACGCGGTCTAGCAAGAGTTAGACTTAGAATAGAAGTTAGAAGCTTATAGTACTTTTTTACCAGACTAAAGCACCTCTAAAAATCTACTTTTGAAACCTGATGTTCAATTAGATTTTTTTTTTAAGAATTGCCATTTTATCAAGTTTACCGAAAAAAACCCAAACATTAAGTCACATATACATATTTAATTATTTAATTATTTCATGTCATTATTATAGTATGATAGAATACCATGATGTGTGAATGCAAGTAACAGCAATAAGTCAGGGAGGGGCATCCTTCCTGTGTCACTAGCAGTGACTTTCAAAGTGGCTGCTAGACGAAAGTTCATTTCTAGGCCAAATGTATAGTGAACAAGAAAGGAAAGTACGTAGTATGTGTGTTGACAGAAAATGATTTATTTGAGCACTTATGAAACAGCGATAAGTTGATAATGAAATAAACATAAAATTATGTATTTTGACCTGTAATAATTATACATATGCTGGCATGTTGTGTCGTCCATTTGTTAGCATGGGCTCTAACTAATGAGCTAGGTGCTTTATACACTATGGTCTGACTAGCACTGACTAATGAACTAGCTTTTTGAGTGGAATTTGTTTGTTTCTCTTCTGTTGCAAAGCATTTATACAGTGTTATTCACCAAGTGTATGTTAAGTTCCATTGATGTAGGCTATAGGCCTGCATTATAGATATTGGAGAGATTAAGCAACACGTTAGAATGTGTATGCACACGGAGCATTGGCATGCAGGAGTACAAAATTGTGTTTAGCTATGTGTTCAGAACTCAAACTTGAAAGACAGTGGAGCGTGCATGTGTGCATTCACATCATCTGCAAATTTATGGAAATCATTTTTTATTATGACAATGATAATTAATCAAGGTTGAACTGGCCATTAGTTTTTGTCTTTTGTTTTGTTCCCTTTGTGTTGTTTTTATCTTATAATAGGTATCAAACATTTATAATTAGATGGTAATATTAAAGTGCTGGTATATTCAAAAGTGCATTTGCATTTGTGTCCTGAATGTACCAACACAGCCCTACTAACTGTAGCTTAATCATTACCATAATTTTATCAACATTGTGACAAGGTGTCCAGACTTACTGTAGCATACACAATTTCCTCTTTGGAGGAAAAAAGTGATATTGGCAATTTGTTCACACCACAGGTAAGAGTGAGTAGTTTAGTAAATCACTACCTTAGAGAAATAGCTCAAATTCTCTCCACTTGTCAGTGGTTTTGCACCACAATCTCCACCATTTTAAGTATTTTATATCCAACTATCATATGATGCATCTCTTTCAAATCATCTTAAAATGTGATGTGATATATATTTTTTTTTGGTAGAATAGTCTAAAATCTATAGTGTTTCAAGTGTGTTGTCTAAGGTTTGTGAACTGTGTTATCAAATAGAGAGGAAGGTTGTAAAGATACAAAAAATGTGTACACTTTGTCTAGTACCTTAATGCCAGCTAGGAATTCACATTGATTTAACTTACCTAGTATCATCCTTACTACCTTTACCAAAAATACTAGGCATGTAGGTATGAAGTTGTTATTATCATTATGAAGAATGCAAAGATAGTGTTATATGTATGTGTTTTATCGAATCATTTGAAATATGGCATGACGTGTTATTTTTAGAATTGTGTGAAATTTATTGTGGCTATTTAATAGTAGCATCGTGTGATGTACTGGCTGGTATCACCATTAAATTGTACTTTTATAGTTAGAATTATAAGGTGTGGTTTGTATGTATGTATGTATGTATGTATGTATGTATGTACGTACGTACGTACGTACGTATGTATGTATGTATATGTATGTATGTATGTATGTATGTATGTATGTATGTATGTATGTATGTATGTGTATGTATGTATGTATGTATGTATGTATGTATGTATGTATGTATGTATGTATGTGTATGTATGTATGTATGTATGTATGTATGTATGTATGTATGTATGTATGTGTATGTATGTATGTATGTATGTATGTATGTATGTATGTATGTATGTATGTATGCATGCATGCATGCATGCATGCATGCATGTATGTATGTATGTATGTATGTATGTATGTATGTGTGTATGTATGTATGTATGTATGTATGTATGTATGCATGCATGCATTCTACAAATTGAAGTTGAAAGAAAGAATTTAAGTTTGACATTGTAACATGTAAACTTAATAAAGTTTTTGTAGTATCTTTTGTGGTCTCTGTATTAGTTTTCCTCAGATATTGGTTTTCTTTATAGTTTTTGATCATGGTTTGCTCAGCAATTACTTTTGAGCCTCTTGATTTTTGGTTGGTATGTTGAGACCCTAGATTAGTCTGTGTTGTATTTTGAGACCCTGGATTGGTCTGCATTGTATTTTGAAACCCTGGATTAGTATGCATTGTATTTTGAAACCCTGGATTAGTATGCATTGTATTGTGAAACACTGGATTAGTTTGCATTGTATTTTAAGACCGGATTGGTCTGCATTGTATTTTTGAAACCCTGGATCAGTTTGCATTGCATTTTAAGACTCTGGATTAGTCTGCATTGTATTTTGAAACCCTGGATGGGTCTGCATTGTATTTTGAAACCCTGAATTAGTCTGCATTGTATTTTAAGACCCTGGATTGGTCTGCATTGTATTTTGGTACCCTGGATTAGTCTGCATTGTATTTTGAAACCCTGGATTGGTCTGCATTGTATTTTGAGACCCTGGATTGGTCTGCATTGTATTTTGAGACCCTGGATTGGTCTGCATTGTATTTTGGTACCCTGGATTAGTCTGCATTGTATTTTGAGACCCTGGGTTGGTCTGCATTGTATTTTGAGACCCTGGATTGGTCTGCATTGTATTTTGAGACCCTGGATTAGTCTGCATTGTATTTTGAGACCCTGGATTGGTCTGCATTGTATTTTGAGACTCAGAATGGTTAATAGGCGTTATATTTTTTAGAAACCTAGGATGCATATATCTCTGCATCATTCTATTTAGAACGTAGATGTAGATGGTCTGCAATGTATTGTGAGAGCATTGACTAATCTGTGATGTACATTTTGTAAATTTAAGACTCTGGACGTATATTCAATGTGTTTTACAGAACCTAGATGGTTTGAGACACTGGATTGATCTGTATTGTACTTTTCGATCCAGGAATAGGTGTGTATTCTAAGAAATAAAATGTGTTGGAACATGCCAAACATCCAAAATTTACATCATGAAAATGTAATATGAGAAACTTGAAAATAAATAAATAAGTAAATGAATAAATAAATAAATAAATAAATAAATAAATAAATAAAATAAATAACCTTTACTGCCAGAAATGTTAGGCTTACAAATACTCTAAACTTATCTACAAATGTACAAAATATTAAAATTTACAAGTCAAATGAGCGACAAAATAGAAAATGTAGAGAATTACAAAAGAAATTTCTGGCTAGGGCTACAAAAATAGTTCTTAGGAAACTAGTCAAGTTTGTGGCCCCACATGTTCATTAAATGATATATACAAAATTGAAATTAAAGTAAATTTCTACTCACAGAGTGAAAACATGTCTTGGAAGCAAATCACAAATTTTCACTGATGGCCAAATAAAAAAAGGTGTTTGGTTCTGGTTACCCGACCCCACCTAGTTTTTCACGCCGACCCTAAACGTTTTTTTTTTTACATATTCAAGAAAAAAAATAAGAAAATTGCGAAAATTGTGAAGTCTCACAAGAAATAGTGGATGCGGAAACTGACATCAACTGAAAAAGACAATATAAAACTGTTCTTTCAATCTGTAATGGCTGTACATATGATGGGAAGAAGCCAATAACACAGAGACCATATGGAAAACAACAGAAAAACATAACTACCTGAACTAGAAACTCACATATGAAAAAAAATAATTTAAAAAAATAAAATAAAAAAATTGATCTACCCACCTATTTAAAATGGAACCACACAATTTTTTTTTTACGCCTCAGCATAGTCAGGGGTGTACTACAATGGGCTATTGTCACCTGTCTCAGAAGAGTACATCCCTATAGTACACCCCTGGTGATGCTGACGAGATGTCTGCAAAAGGTAGCGATTCACTTCCATAAAGACAGACACTTCCAAGAAATATTTTGACTCTGTGAGTGGAAATTTTCATTACTGAGTATGAAGCCAGAGTCCATGAACATTTATTCTTGCAAAATTAAAGTCTATTTGCATTCTGTTTGATGGTGAGGTTTTTAATTTGTTTTTGAATTGGGACATAAATGGCACAGAGTAACCTGTTTTATATCAAGCTATAAATCATTCCAGTTACAACTATTATGAAACAACCTGTCTGTGTCTGTCTTTTGTGTAGTATTCACGAGGAACTTGAAATTAAAGATGAAAGTCTAATTAATCTTATTAATATATTAAGTATCATGCTGGTATTCAACAGCAAAACTATTCTCTGCTAAAATGGAAATAATTGGTAAAATAAAACAGTCTGTGTAGTGTATCGTTGTACACCACAGCCTCTTTTATGGCACCATCCAAGACACACTAGGTGTTTCCCAGTGTCACAGAAGAAATATCAGCCCTTGTTTGCGAGAATGGTGTAGTGATATGTAAGTGATATATTATTATTACACTAAAATATTCATTTCATAACTTAGACTGTCTGGTTACTTCAGTGAGACTGCCATTTATCACTCACAACAAGTTTGGGATAATATTGATATCGATCATTTGGTGAAAAGTTTAAGTACAGTCTGATAATTTCATTCTACCCCATACTTTGGTATTATAATTGTCTGTTGGATCCACTTTTAAGTTATGTTTATTGATTGGTTAGTGTCAATTTATTACAGGGGAATACCACTCCAGGAAATAGAGACATTTTCATGAATTATGGGTTCTGGAGAGTCATTTCATGATTTTACCTCACCTACAAGTACAATTTCATAGAACATTAAGTTGATATTGTGCCTTTATAGGGTATCTTTGTTATGAGCCATTTCGTAATAGGAGTTAAAGAAATAATTTTTTATGTACGTCAGTCATTTATATCCAGGTGTACCCAGGTGGATGAAGGACTGTCCAGACACCTACAATGATTGGTTTAACTCATCTTTTGTGCTACATACACAATACCCAGGTGTATCACTGATGGATGAAAATCCTCTACATTGATTGGTCTATGTCTTTCTTTTTACCCAGGTGTACCATTGGTGGATGGTGGAACTGTCAAACTGCCTGCACTGATTGGTCTATCCAGAGCACTTGATTTGATATTAACAGGAAGACCTGTAACAGCAAAAGAAGCTCTTGAATTTGGTTTGGCTAACAGAGTTGTACAAGATGGCACAGGTATGGTAGCATTAATTTTATTATACCATATTTAAGCCATGATATTATCTTTGAACAGAAATTATGGAATATATACCCTGGTTGTTCTATGTCATGACAACCTGTGTCTTTGTCACTGGTCAGTGCTTGAAATATATGACGAGTCAAAACATTCCAAAATGCCATTTTTGATTTTTCATAAATTATGCTTTGGGAAATTAATTATACTTTCCTCCATATCTTTCTTCATTTAGCCATGGCTACAGTCCTAACAATGCCAAAATAAAAATTGTATCATCATAGAAGGCATGCATCAACATTAACATTATACTAGAATAGTTTGATAGAAGTTTTTTGTAAGCATTTTCTTTTGGAATGAGTAAAAAGCTATAAACTCAGGTTATGCCACTTGAATTGAGAGCAAAACAATAATGAACTGCATGCATAACAGGTGTGACTATAGAGACACATAGCAACCAACACCATTTGCTAATAATAGATGACTTCTGTTTTTTTAATTTTTTGGTAATGAATTGTTTGATTTATGTGTGTTGTAATATAATTTGTTTTTATTAATTATTTCATTGACGGCTATAACTATGAAATTTAGTTCATGAAAATTTAATTGACACTGAAACACATTGCCAAATAAAAATATGGTAATTATATACTATCATGATGCAATGGGACACTATGACATTGTTATCATGACAGTTCATTGCCTGAGGTGTTTATTTTTGAGACATGCTGGTTGGACAGTTTGAGGCGCTGGCTTGTAATTTGTGCGTAACATTGCTGGTTATGGAGTTATGATGGTTGAATGGTTAGAGTGGTTGGCTTGTAATCTGTACATTTCTGGTTATGGAGTTATGATGGTTGAATGGTTAGAGTGGTTGGCTTGTAATCTGTACATTTCTGGTTATGGAGTTTTGATGGTTGAATGGTTAGAGTGGTTGGCTAGTAATCTGTACATTTCTGGTTATGGAGTGTTGATGGTTGAATGGTAATTTGTGCACTTGCTGGTTGTAGAGATAGTTGGGTAGGTTTTGTGTGTGTGTTGGATAGTCAGAGAGACTAACTTGTAATTTGCTAGTTGATAGTTCAATCTTTACCACTGCCATTTGTTTTGGAATGGCTATAGTCTTTGGACAAGATTTGAACCACTGTTTTGCAACAGTCAGTCGATCTATATCAATGGGGATCTGGTAGGACAGAGATTGTTAAATGAAGGACACAATCCTGTGGGCTTGATGACAGCAGGCGTTTGTATGCTCCTCAGGAAGTAAGCGGTCATGAATATTTAGTGGTCATCTAATAAATATGCGTGTCTGCCATTTCTCATGAAGCAACATTGAACCTGTAGGAAAACAGTAGAGGTGAAAGGGACATTCATGATGTGAAATCATGCAATAACTCACCAGAAGTTTAGAACCTAAAGTTTATGATAATACCTTTATTTCTGGGAGTGGCTTTCCACTTGAAAGAGATGCACCATTGGTAATAATTATAATGTGCTTTGCACACCAATTAAATTCTCATTACCTGAAGTACAAGTGTACTCCCTAGGTATGTCGTAATAATTATAATAAATCATTTGATTTCTTTGACACCTTGACACTCATTCTGTGTACATGTACAGCAGATGCAGTACTTTGAGCACATGTGGGAATATATCGACCTTCTTGTTCTATGTTGACCATCTCATGTTAAGCACTATTTCAGTGGTGGAAACTTCAAAGGCACTATTTAAACTGTACACACATTAATTTCTTTAAAACATGCATCAATGTATGCAGAGTCACACACTTGAAGTCTCGACTTGACATGTGATTCCTTTTGTTTTCATCTTCAGCTCTAGAAGAGGCAATTAAACTAGCGAAGCAGTTAACACAGTTTCCACAAAAGTGTATGCTTGCTGATAGAAAGTCAACGTACCATGCTGTTTTTGATAGTAACTCCTTCAAAGATGCTATGAGGTTCGAGCATAACAATGGTGCTAAAGTGATTGCTGAGGAGTCTATACAAGGTGCTGGTAGTTTTGTCAGTGGTGTTGGAAAGAGTGGTTCATTTAAAGACTTCCAAAGTGACTAGGTGGTAAGTGAAATCTCAATAAATGAGAGTATCATTCATAGTTCAATCAAAAACCCACCAGAGTCTAGCAACAATATACTAATACTCCAGGGCCCAATGGCTGTGTGAGAAAGTTACTTAGCTTCTAACACCACTCCCTTGCCAAAACCGAGTTCCGTCCCTCCCCTCATGGCTACATCACACAGCCACCAGAGTCTAGCAACAGTATACTAATACCCCAGGGCCCAATGGCTGTGTGAAAAAAGTTACTTAGCTTCTAACACTGCTCCCTTGCCAAAACTGAGTTCCGTCCACATCCCATGGCTACATCACACAGCCACCAGAGTCTAGCAACAGTATACTAATACCCCAGGGCCCAATGGCTGTGTGAAAAAAGTTACTTAGCTTCTAACACTGCTCCCTTGCCAAAAGTGAGTTCCATCCCCATCCCATGGCTACATCACACAGTACAGCCACCTTTGGAGAATAGACTGTCATTACCTTGTGTTATTAGATAGAACAGATAATTATACTTAATGATAAATATTCCATTAAACTGTTATGTAATCAGCTGCTGAAAACTGTCTTTCGTTTAAAATATGATTAATAGCTAATAATTTCATCCACCAGTTTTGTAAGGACAGATATAGACTGTACAATCATGTATATAATGACCTGTGTCTGTGTATTTGACCTTTAACCCAAAATCTGAGGTGTATCCAAAAGGTTGATTCGTTTAGTATGTAGTTAATACTAGTATGTTGTTATTGAATTATTCTGAATTATCAATTTTTTCTAGAAATAGAATTTCAATGTATTCTCATTTAAAGAAATGGAGAGAGTAACACTATACTTTGTCACATCATCTGTCTTTTTGACATGAAATCAGTTACAGCCAGTATTTTTACCAAGTAACTTGTTCTGAAAACTTTTGATAGATATTGTGTATTTTGGGGCACCACAGCAAACAGATGTAGCGCAGAGTTGTATAGCGCCCTCTGTAGTTCAAATATATTTTCTTAGTGCATTAAACTCCACTAATGCTATAAATTCATTGTTTGAGTTCTATAATTATATCATGATTATTATTGCAAACATTGGAAACTTTGGAATTGTTTTGAAGGTTTATAATGAGTAAGGGGAATATAAATGGGATGAATGTGAAGGGCCTACATACATGTGTGCACCATACAAATTTATCATATATTATATTTTACCCCAATCTGTAAAAATTTCCATTTCATGAAATGAGTCAGACCACCAGTGGTCTGAGGTCAAATTGAACAGTTCATTAAATGGGCAATCTTGCTGCCCAGGTAATGCAATGGGTAAAGGAAAATGAAATGGCCAATTTCTATAACATATAAACACATGTTTAACAATAACCTTGAAACATAACATTGCATGTGGTGTAAGTGAGATTGAGTCAAAGCAGTAAGTAACATATTGAGATTGACGTTAGACATGCCACTATTCAATGACATTGCAAACACAAATTTCATCACTAAATGTTCAAAAAAAGTGAAATTCTGCTACAGAAGGAATTTAGATTTGGAAATGAAAATGATTCATGAGTTAGCATTAATTCAGTGTCATTCTGATACCTAGTACATTACTACAAGATCTAAGTCCGGGTTCTAGTGGCATAAAAAGTGATAAGATTTCTGTGACATGCAACAACACGCTCCCCCGTGGACAAATTTCATAAAGTAGGGCTACATAGAAAAAACTAACTAAAATGAAATCACATCTTTAATATGTAAATATCAATGCCTACAATCAAATGGCAATGCCTACAATACATGAAGAATGAAGTAAACATAAGTAGTTATCAATCATATAAGAAACAGTATTTCACCATTCAGGATTCCTAAAGCCAAATGTTGTGGCATACATTATTTAAAGTACACCAATATTGCAGTCCTGAACTGTTTACCCAAGTCCATAAGGCAGTCTCAGTCTAAAAATTGCTTTTGTATATTATTAGTTTTAATAATTAATTAATTTTCTATATTATTAGTTGTATTGTATTGTAGGTTAAATGTGTCATTTAATTATGCTTCAGATGTACTAATAAAAATAGTGAATATTTTCATTAATATCCATCCATGCCAATAAAGACAATCTCAGCTTTGAAGTATTATTAACAAAGGAAGAAAATTAATTTATGTGGAAAAATACGGAAACATCACTTAATCACACAACCACATACATTGATATTAAAATATTATTTTTTCAAAAAAACCATAATAATAATGAAGAAATTAACAAAGTCAAATCACTGAGTGAACAGATATCAATCAGCTTGCCACTTGCCATATTTGGGCAAAGTGTGCTGGGTATGATACAGAAAATTACTGCCCGGGTCCAATGTGTGTGTTCTCCATTGGATTGCAAATTTGGAAGTGATACCGGGTATTTGATAAAAAATCTTTATGGTTCAGATATGGGTTTTGTGGACCTCAGTAGTATGACTTACACTGTTACAGGCCCTTCTAAAGTCGGGCCCTGCCACTATAAAACCTCGGTTCATGAAACCAATATCCGGGCCATAAAGAGTATTATTTCACAGCTGAGATAGTTTTAGCAGTCTGATGAACACACTGAATGAGATGCATAATATTGTGATAATCCCTTAAGACTGTTTGCTTACGTGTGAAACTAGTTGGAAATTTGTTTTTATCATTTCAAATGAAAATTTCTTCTCACAGAGTCCAAAACTTTTTAAAAGTCAAGTGAATCCAAAATTTTCATTGATGTCTCATCAGCATCATCAAGGGTTGATCTAATTAAAATCCGATGTACATGTAGTGTACATGGCATGATTTCTTTTTGGCTGTTACATTTACTGTTGTGTGTTCTTTTGTGAGCACTCGTTACATACATCTGACACAATACCATAGGTTTTCCCGAACCCAATCTTGTGCTTACGAGTACCTAATCAGAATTCGTCGTCTTACAATATAAACACTCAACGTTCGAAATTGAAAGAAAGAGAACCACCAAACAATAATGATAACATTGTTGTCTGCGCTTCGTGCTTGTGCTCTTTTCGAACAGAGCACTCTGAAGTACTATACCCATATGTTTTGGCACATTACACGTTTTCATTGGTTGTGTGAATTCACTCAGTGCTCTCATGTGGTTCAGGAAAACCTGTTATTGTGTCAGATGTATGTAACAAGTGCTCACAAAAGAAGAAATGACAGTAAACGTAACAGCTGAATAGACAACATATCTTAGGTGAAACACATGAACAAATTTAAGTAAAATAGCTAGGATCTCAGTGCCTGCAGTACATGTTTGTATTCAGTGTTACAGTATCTCTTGTTATAATCCCTCCACTATTCCTGATTACATGTAGCTATTTTGTCATCCCTGCCAGGCACTTTTTAATACATTACAACTTATTTCAATTAAAAGCTGCACTAGTTGCCACTGGAACGTTTAAAAAAAAGGTTTTGTTAAGTATAATAACTTATTCATAATATCGTGCACTGTCTATTAATTGGTATTGTAACAATTTTCAGTGAAAATATTGTGGTTGTCTAATCGAAAAATGATACTACAGTTACAATTAGTACAGTTTTAACATGACGACAGATTCAAAACCGAGTTTTTGCTTAAGATTTAAACTTGCCACTACACTACCTACAGATAATGTCGACCACTAATTATGAGATACAATGTCTTTTTTAAAATAAATAATTGACCAATATTCAAAAAGGTTGTAAATATTATATTTCAGGTCTATGATATCTAAATATGTGTAAAACTAGTAGATGTTATCGTTGGTTGTAATATACACGAAATATGAAGCCTCAGGATACACAAGTTATTTGATGTATAAACTGAAATTAATTTTCATTTCCTGTTTCTACTTTATATTCTGTTCTGTTCTGTATAAGCCACTGAAGTAAGCTTTTATACACGTTTTTACAAGCATTACAGCAGACAATGCCCCAAGGGATTTTAGGTGATTCTCTCACCTTTCTATGTGTGTTTATCCAGAAAATGTTTCTGACTATCCCGGATTCGAAATTTACTTTTTTTAGTAGATGGTCTATGTGGACCACAATTTTTAGACTTTGGGGGTCAGTATTTTGACTAAGGTTTGGAAACCCCTGTAACTGATAAAACTGGCATAGTTTCCAATATATTGTACCAATTAACATGGGTGGGGAACCATGGTAAAATGACAGGGGAACTCAGGTAGATTTTACCTGCTTTAATACCACACTCAACAAAAAACTCTGATGGTCCACATCAAGATGTTGATGGTCAATATTTTTGTCACTGTCAATATCAGATTCATTTTATCTGACAGTGTGCTTTTCCTAATGTGTTTGTTGTCATGTACATATTTTTTCTTATATTAATCTAAAAAAATTGCCTGCAGCTAGATTTGTCATATACATATTGGCCTTAATACAGAATCTGATGAATTCAATTCATGCACAGTTAATCATACATCATCTATTATATGCATGAACCTGACGTTGAGCAAAAAATATGGAATACATACTCTGGTCGTTCTACGTCACGTCTATGTCATGACAACGTGTGTCAATGTCACTGGTTCTCCTGTTTTCAAAATATGAGTCAAAACATTCAAAATTGCCATTACTTTCCCCCAATTACTTTTAATGTGATATTACCTACACTGGTATAATTATGTTATTCTCCAGTATTTTTCTTCATTCAGCCAGAAAATACTCGCTACGCTCGTGAAAGTATGGCCACAGAGAACACTGCAAGCACTCGTATACAAATACAGTTACATTGTATGATTCTTTTCTAAATAACAATGTGCTAAGTACTGCTGTCTGTGATACTCCTTGAACAGAATCTCAAGTGCAATATGCCTATGGGATTAATAGTATGTGTGCATTGATAACAATTTGTAAATTGAAATCTTTCCAATTTTATTCAGAACACATGAACAATTTATGTTGTTATACACAAAAGCTGTTACATTCCCACACATTTAACTCTGTTTACCTCTTACTAGTTCTAATATATTTCACTGGTTCTGTAATAATGTCACACAGGTAACTGGTTGCTAGAACAAATTAAAGGGCATGTTTTCACTCCCAGATTTTTGTATAAGTGTTATATTATCAGTGAAGCTATAACGATTATTACGTAGGATTATTCTTTTGTTCTGGACCAACTTTTTCTATAACTTTGCCAGACAACTGTATTTCAATTTTCATACATAGATTTTTATCCCAGTCCAACTTGGGGCTCTAAAGGGGCAGCTCATACATGTCTGAGGAGACAGGGGATTATAATGGATCATAATGTACTTTTTTTCATACAGATTTGAGTGATTCGCTTAGATTCTGTCACATGGTATGGGCTAGTGACCCATAGTGACAATTTGCATGGAATGGGGCACTAGTCATATTCTATTTTTCCTAGGGCACTATTTAGGAGTTCTACAGGTGATTGCTTTGATTATGGTAATGTGCCTGAGAATATGATGTGTTATAAAACACTTATTGCCTGGTCTTATTCGGGCACTAGTAGACATCATATTACCCCTTGTGATGTTATGTAGCAACTATTTCCCTTGTCTCCCAGCCTCAGGAAATAGTTGCTACATACCAACCCAACCCGCCCCAGACGTCTGTTAGTAGTGTATGTTATAGTCATGCTTTACTCATATCACTTTAATAGTGCTACTAGCCTAGTATTTATCCCACCTCTATATCTGTCTTGAGTAGCCCCTATAGTAAAGCACAAACATTGCATTACAAGTTTACAAGGCCGCCCTCCTGTGTCAGAATATCGTCTAGTGAATACATTCCACTAATTCTGATATTTTCAGTTCCAGGTAACTAATGTATATACAATTAATTTATAGAATTTACAATTGAATTATTACCACTCTATGTAAACTGAATTACATTTAATGAACAATTAGGACAGATATGTCCCAGTGTAGATATTTGACAAATTTGATTTGTTAGAGATTTAATTTGTTACATCTACACAAATTAAATTCATCTAATGTACTATACAATTAGGGCAGATATGTTGTGTCCATATGTCGCAGTGCAAATGTTTGACAAATTAAATTTTGTTCGAGATTTAATTTGTTACATCAATTTATCATGATTGTATATTAATGGATGAATGTATATTTCTTGTGTAGATGAAAATCATAATATAATCAGAATTACTTGTTGTGTAAGCAGTAATATAATAATTCTGATGTTTGCAAAAGACCTATGCATACAATGTGATAGAATGACAGCCATAGACTGACATGACGGGAGACACTGGATGATGATGATGATGACGATGACAATGACGGTGATGATGATGATGACGATGACGATGACAATGGCGGTGATAATGACGATGATGACAATGATGGTGATGATGGTGATGATGGTGATGATGATGATGATGATGATGATGATGAAGATGACAACAATGACGGTGATGATGATGATGATGACAATGATGACGAGGACAATGATGACGATGATGATGATGATGATGATGATGATGATGCGGCTGATGGGGATGGTTGGTTGTGATGGTGGTGACAATTGAAAATCAAGAATAAAAACAGGGTTAACCGTACAATTTTTCTTCTTCTCTGAAACCATAATGTACATCATAGTATATTAAATTATTACACTATAATTTACCCTCCAAACACTGATAACTCTATTGAAATACAGTAGATTGATGATTTCCTTGAAAACAAGATTGTGATCAAACAGCAATATTTGAGCATTAAATGAAGTCAAAGTTACCTGGGGAACAAGTTTTTATCATGAATTTTGAAGAAATTGGTTCCTGAGGCACTTTCTAATCTGTACTTAGTACGTCATGGATACATGAAATGGTATTATGGCTGAAACTGACAAAATAATGTTTTCAGGAAATCAATGAAATGTTTGTATGCTTCATTAATTAAAAATATGACACCACGGGTCATATAGGTCATACATCATTTCGACATGCAATTTATCATGACAAGAATTTTATATATGTCATATCTTTGATTGATCATGTGTCGTTTATCACACATTATTTGATAATGACTGGTTTCTAATGATTTCAGTTGATCGGTTCCTCACCAAAAATGCTTGAATTCCCGCCAAAAATGCTTGAACAAAATCCATCAATTTTTTGCAACTTTTTTGAACATTTTAATTTCTAGGTGACCTAGAATTATAAAGACTGTCCCTGCATTTCTATCTCAGTCAAAATTTAGGTTTAAAATTTGTAATTTTCACAAAAAAATATCAAATGTATGAGTCATTAATCTACTGACAAATTTGTTGAATGACTTCAGATTACTGTCACTGACTCTTTGAAAGAACCTGATGGAAGTAAAATTAAAGAAAAAACAGAATTGTCATTTTTAGCTGACATGTGATAAGTCATAGTGAATGTATGTGATGATGATAATGAATGGCTAAATTTCTATGTCAATTTTGTAAAAAAATGACATAAAAGGCAGAAATGTGACACAATCAAAAGTGTTAAACACTTTCATACATTCAAACAAACGAAACAAGCGATGTCGATTGATGTGTATGGAGAGACTGATCAAATTGATTGACAGTATTGTTGTGTGATTACAGAGGTCAAGACAAATAGATTGATTGTGGTATATGTGATGTCATCACTACAGTTTCCCATAAACCTTTGCAGGAAATCCCCAAAATGTAAGAACAGATGTCAAGTGTAGTAGGGTATTTTATAAGCTTTAAAAGCTGAGTGAATTTACCAAGGTGTTATTTTATTAACAAAAATCATATTTATGTTCATAGCAGTAATCAATACAAGTGTACTAAAGACAGAAATAAGTCTGACTGGACTTTTCCATAAGTTGATAGCAGTAATCAATACAAGTGTACTAAAGACAGAAATAAGTCTGACTGGACTTTTCCTTTAAGTTGATAGCAGTAATCAATACAAGTGTACTAAAGACAGAAATAAGTCTGACTGGACTTTTCCATAAGTTGATAGCAGTAATTAATACAAGTGTACTAAAGACAGAAATAAGTCTGACTGGACTTTTCCTTTAAGTTGATAGCAGTAATCAATACAAGTGTACTAAAGACAGAAATAAGTCTGACTGGACTTTTCCATTAAGTTGATAGCAGTAATTAATACAAGTGTACTAAAGGCAGAAATAAGTCTGACTGGACTTTTCCTTTAAGTTGATAGCAGTAATCAATACAAGTGTACTAAAGACAGAAATAAGTCTGACTGGACTTTTCCTTTAAGTTGATAGCAGTAATTAATACAAGTGTACTAAAGACAGAAATAAGTCTGACTGGACTTTTCCTTTAAGTTGATAGCAGTAATCAATACAAGTGTACTAAAGACAGAAATAAGTCTGACTGGACTTTTCCATTAAGTTGATAGCAGTAATTAATACAAGTGTACTAAAGGCAGAAATAAGTCTGACTGGACTTTTCCTTTAAGTTGATAGCAGTAATCAATACAAGTGTACTAAAGACAGAAATAAGTCTGACTGGACTTTTCCTTTAAGTTGATAGCAGTAATCAATACAAGACTTAGTGTACTAAAGGTAGAAATAAGTCTGACTGGACTTTTCCTTTAAGTTGATAGCAGTAATCAGTACAAGACTTACATGTAGTGTACTAAAGTTAGAAATAAGTCTGACTGGACTTTTCCTTTAAGTTGATAGCAGTAATCAATACAAGTGTACTACAGACAGAAATAAGTCTGACTGGACTTTTCCTTTAAGTTGATAGCAGTAATCAATACAAGACTTAGTGTACTAAAGGTAGAAATAAGTCTGACTGGACTTTTCCTTTAAGTTGATAGCAGTAATCAATACAAGTGTACTAAAGGCAGAACTAAGTCTGACTGGACTTTTCCTTTAAGTTGATAGCAGTAATCAATACAAGTGTACTAAAGGCAGAACTAAGTCTGACTGGACTTTTCCTTTAAGTTGATAGCAGTAATCAATACAAGTGTACTAAAGGCAGAACTAAGTCTGACTGGACTTTTCCTTTAAGTTGATAGCAGTAATCAATACAAGTGTACTAAAGGCAGAAATAAGTCTGACTGGACTTTTCCTTTAAGTTGATAGCAGTAATCAATACAAGTGTACTACAGACAGAAATAAGTCTGACTGGACTTTTCCTTTAAGTTGATAGCAGTAATCAATACAAGACTTAGTGTACTAAAGGTAGAAATAAGTCTGACTGGACTTTTCCTTTAAGTTGATAGCAGTAATCAATACAAGTGTACTAAAGGCAGAACTAAGTCTGACTGGACTTTTCCTTTAAGTTGATAGCAGTAATCAATACAAGTGTACTAAAGGCAGAACTAAGTCTGACTGGACTTTTCCTTTAAGTTGATAGCAGTAATCAATACAAGTGTACTAAAGGCAGAAATAAGTCTGACTGGACTTTTCCTTTAAGTTGATAGCAGTAATCAATTAAAGTCTCAAGGAAACTTTGAACCATTTATTTCATCAAAGTTCCCAAATTTCAGCAGTAAACCATAATTTTCCCTCAGATACAAACTCAAGGGGTCACCATCGTAAATCAGTGATGAGGTATCAAAACTTGTTCTAATCCTGCCATAGAGGGCGTCAGTTTTTATTTCATTTATCTGGTTGAAGAAATATAGGGTTGGTTGGGTCATGAAAAATGTAGAATCAAATGAGGCCATCGGTACTTCTAGATCTGTATGACATATATATATACAATCATGTAAATGATGGTAACTGTCTGGTAAACCCACCCATAGATGTGTCTGTACATGTGTAAATAGTGTTTATGTCATTGGTAGGGTTTCATCAATCCATTAGTGACTTAAATGTCAAACGTTGGACAGAATCGTAAAGCTTCACAAACAGCATATGTATGGATTTTCTCCATTTCGGTATCATTAATTTTGATTGGTTGGACAGGCATCTTTTTTTTGTCATTTTTTTAGTTTCAACCACTTGGGAGTTAAATGTTAGACGTTCAACAGATCAGCAACTGAACTGAAGTGAAAAAAAAGTATTATGTAATGAAAACAGCAACAGGAGACAATGAATTTGCACGGAAAACTAGGGCAGAAATACAACATAAAAACTGAATTTTGCCATTCTCATACCATGACTTTTTGTAAAATGAACAAAAACTAAACATTTGAAAAAAAACCAAAAACATTATAGATACATGTACATGCAGGCACTTTACTACTACTGTGGCAGAAGTATGGTAATATTCTATCGACAAAGTACTGTAAGTATTCATTCACTTTTGAGAAAAATCACCTGAGAAACAAGGAAGGTGTTAGGGCGCCCTCTAGAGACACTTTATTTACATTGTTCGGCCAAACACTTGTATCGTACAGTAAAGAATTGATTATACAATCCATTGTGATGTAACTTAGTGTATAGGTCAGTAGGTCAATTCAGTTTGAGGTCACCAAGGTCAATTCACGTACCGCAGAGAAATCATAGCATTGAGTAATAGTACTAGTATTAACAACCCCATGATGCATGAGTGCAAGTGTGGCATCTGTGGTAACACTTTCACAAGGGTAGCAAGTGCACCAAAAAAACACTGCAATCTGCAAGCAAACATGCGTACCCACGCTGGAACTCATGTGGCATGGGGTTCTGTTATTATTACATAATTATGTTTATCTGAAATTTCAAATTTCCATTAAAAATCATATCGTGTGATCATGTGATCTCATGTACAAAGGAACGATCATGTCCTCATTTGCATATCATTTGCATGCAGGTACACAGTTATGTTTTTTGGTATTACACTGCAATGTAAATGCCACTAGTATGTGCGCAAGTAAGTAATTACTGGTACATTTATAATAATAGATGTATCTGATAGTGATAGACCGGATCAGTGGAGAGAGATGTAGTATGCAGAGAATGTTAATGATGAGAGTAATTGGTTTTGGGTGATAGACATCATTACAATCTATGGCTTAATATAGAAATGTATAATATCAACAGAACAGGCTATCAAATAGATAGGTTTCATTTCAGTAAATAATGTTTCACTTTGAAGGGAATCAATTCAATAGTTTAATTGTTTAAAGGCCAGGGTTTCAATCCCAGGTTCTCAGATTAGTGTTATCTTATCAGGTAAAGGCCAGGGTTTCAATCTCAGGGTTCTCACATTAGTATTATCTTATCAGTTAAAGGCCAGGGTTTCAATCCCAGGTTCTCAGATTAGTGTTATCTTTATCAGTTAAAGGCCAGGGTTTCAATCCCAGGGTTCTCACATTAGTGTTATCTTATCAATTAAAGGCCTGGGTTTCAATCCCAGGTTCTCATATTAGTGTCATCTTATCAATTAAAGGCCAGGGTTTCAATCCCAGGTTCTTACATTAGTGTTATCTTATCAATTAAAGGCCAGGGTTTCAATCCCAGGTTCTCACATTAGTGTTATCTTATCAATTAAAGGCCAGGGTTTCAATCCCAGGTTCTCACATTAGTGCTATCTTATCAATTAAAGGCCTGGGTTTCAATCCCAGGTTCTCATATTAGTGTCATCTTATCAATTAAAGGCCAGGGTTTCAATCCCAGGTTCTCGCATAAGTATCATCTTATCAGTTAAAGGCCAGGGTTTCAATCCCAGGTTCTTACATTTGTGTTATCTTATCAGTTAAAGGCCTGGGTTTCCATCCCTGGTTCTCACATTAGTGTCATCTTATCAATTAAAGGCCAGGGTTTCAATCCCAGGTTCTCACATTAGTATTATCTTATCAATTAAAGGCCAGGGTTTCAATCCCAGGTTCTTACATTAGTGTTATCTATCAGTTAAAGGCCAGGGTTTCAATCCCAGGTTCTTACATTAGTGTTATCTTATCAGTTAAAGGCCAGGGTTTCAATCCCAGGTTCTTACATTAGTGTTATCTTATCAATTAAAGGCCAGGGTTTCAATCCCAGGTTCTTACATTAGTGTTATCTATCAGTTAAAGGCCAGGGTTTCAATCCCAGGTTCTCGCATTAGTGTCATCTTATCAGTTAAAGGCCAGGGTTTCAATCCCAGGTTCTCGCATTAGTGTCATCTTATCAATTAAAGGCCAGGGTTTCAATCCAAGGTTCTCGCATTAGTGTTATCTTATTATGTACCTCATATTGTAAACCTAGATGTTTTTTCCACTAGGAAATTTCATATTTTACAGTCTTCAACAAGTTCTGAAAGAATTATTTTTACTAATTACCAGACTGGTACATTAATTGTGTTCATCAGACTGGTACATTGTGTTCATGTACAAGACGACATTTTACATCACTACTTTTGCTTTGCAGTATTTTCCATTATATGAATGATATCTGCTGTGGTATAAAAAAAATCAAGATGCTTCTTGTTAAAGGGACATAGTCTATAACTTGATAATCTGTAGTCAATACTTTTGGTTCATATGTAGATATTCTTAATGTTATTTTACAGTCATATTTCCTGGCTATGGCGGCACTAGTACTAGTAGATATCTACTACTATACTACCCTCAGGGCTTTCAACCTTAGGGAATAGTGTTTGTGTAACATCGCAAGGGATAATATGAAGTGCCCGATTAAGACCAGGTAATAAGTTTTATAACACATCCCATTCTCAGGCACATACTCTTTCCATAGTCAAAGCAAATGTAAGTATGTTGGGTATTTATTTATTTGTACACTAGGTCCTTACTTTACAGAAAGAGTCAATTTGGGTCATCATTTAACACAGTGGTTTCAGATTATTCTAGAATTCTATTTTATTTTTCAAGTTGACGCAGTAATAAATTTTTTCAGAGTAAAAATGAACAAAATCTCCACCTTTTTAAATGTAAAGTAGCACTGTACATCTATTAAAGTTGAAATATGTCGGTGAAAAAAGATACCTGGCAATGATACAAGAAAGGTTTCCAACTAGCAAACATCCATCAACATGTGCTCATTGTAAAAATAAGTGTGCTTCAACAGACTCTAGCCATGATGCAGTCTTTCTGAAATGACTTCGGACCCACATCATCTGTTGTATCATTAAAACAAGATTAAAATTCTTAAAACACCATTAGTAAAATTCCATAGTGATTCTAATGGGTGGGTAAAGAATTTTGTTTATATTACTGGAAGAAAGCAAACAAAAAAATCCAGGGTTTCCTAAATCATTGATAGAAGCACTCAAATTTGATAGAATTACATTTTATTTTGAAAAAGAATTTTTTGTGAAAGACTAGAGTGATCAGCTCAGTGGTATTGTTGCAACTCGACGTCATAAATGATGGAATGTGATGTCAGTGAACTATGGAGATACATTCTTGGGACAAGTGTGTTACCCTAAATGCAGACTTGAGTTGTCATGTTGAAAATTATCGTTTTCTGCATTTCTGAAAGATTTGGGTTGAATTTTTATCTCATAATCACACAATATGTGATTTGGTTGTGAGAGTGATAAATGATATCATATCTTATTCTCATAAAACATCTCTACATCTTCTGATTTTTAGCGTTTTTTGAGTATCTCTTGTAAAATCCTGACAGCTTTAGTGAACAGTCCTGTCATAAAACCACAACCTGTTAGGCAATGTGCTTGTCACTAATATTGCAATAAAATTACCATTGCAGAAATTTATTGCTGTATTCAGAAATAATGTAGCTTGATCACTCTAGACAACTTTTTATAGCATGGGCCATTCCATTTGCATTCCAGGGATGCATGGGTTGTTCCATTTAGGAAGAGGTATACAGTGTGCATATTTGTGACAGTTCTGATTGCAGACCCCACATTTTGGTATGATCCATGGACTTTCTATATGTGGAATATTCCATTGTGTTCATAGTGGGAGTGGGAAAGATGACATTGTTTGATGGAAAAACACCGAATGCAAGCTGCTTGATTACATGATTTTCCCAGAGATTAAGGCTGATGTATTTATATTTGAAGCAATAAATATCCAGTTGCTAATGTTTTCCCTGCACTAGGGCTGTTACACTACCAGCCAGTGTGGGTAGGAGAGTGGTATATCTATATCTTTGTATGTTTGCACTGCTTCTGTCTTAAGTCCATCTTTTGGAATACTACACACATCTACTCATTACCACTTTGAAGGTAAAGTACAGTTTATTCCCATTAGTTTTGTCGTCAGAATAGGTCATCTTTCATCACATGCTTGGCAAATCATGCCAATCTGTCCAATCATAAACATTTGGTTTCTAACATGTTTAAGCAGTACTTTGTTTCCCCCGCCAAAAATATTTTGAAAGAAATTCATATTTTTTGATAATTTTTGCTAACATCTCACTTTTTTTATGACCTTGATATATAAAAATAGTTGGTTTTTCAATGTGTCAAAATTTATTTTTGAAATTTTTCGTTTTTTAAAAAATAAATGTACTCATTGACACTCAAATTTGAGTCATAGAATCTTTCCTCAAATATCTTCTGATAAAGAGGCTAGGTACAGATACATTTTTCTTAATCACCGACTATTCTCAAATAATAAGGCTATAAAATATCGAAATTGCCTTTAATTTTTCTTTTAGTAGCAAATATGTGAACTATGTCATAAAATCAGTCGGGAACATTTGTCATAAATATTATCATAAATATGCAAATGATGTCAGGTGACTTTTTGGAGAATGATAACAAGTATTGTTGTCTGCTCTCAGGATAACATTTGATGAATGTGTACATTAAGTAAATATTTTCCAAGAATAAAATAAACATGTCTTTCTTTTGAATAATTTAATATATTGATGGAAATATGCTGTAGCTCAGAAATACAAGTTATGTACAGGCAAGAAATTTTTATGAAATTCGTGATTTTAGCACAACTGAACTGATAAGGTTCAGTAGTGCTATAGGCACCATGCGGTGTCTGGTCGTCTCTGTCTGTCTGTCTGTCTGTCTGTCTGTCTGTCTCTGTGTGTGTGAACGACTTGGTCAAAAACCACCAGTATTTGGTGGGGACATTGCTTTTGGTGTCTATTTGGGAAATTGTTCAAAGCAAAATGATCACATCACTGGTGTGTGTGATTTGGGTTAAAAAAATGTCATTTGTGGTTAAAAATCTAAACTCCAAAACTGCTACCCAGATTGGTCTGAAATTTGGTGGGAACGTTTTTAGAGGTGTTTAGATTAAGATTTGTTCATGACATGATGATCTCGTCAGCAATATGCAAATTAGGGCTGAAAATGTGTCTTTTTGGTCAAAAATCTTTAATTCCAAAACTACTGAGCAGTTTAGGCTAACATTTGATGTGGATGCATTTGAAGATGTTTAGATGAACAACTATTAAGCATGTAATGATCTCATCAGGAATATGCAAATTAGTTGTAACAATGCAAATTTTAGTAAAAAATTTGTATCTACAAAGTTGCTTGGTCGATGGGGCTGAATTTTGATGAGATGTTTCTAGACATGTTATTCTACAGATGTTCAAAATTTTTGTTTACACAATTGACCCTAGTAACCATGACCGCACTCATACCAACAACCAAATGCAAGTATATTTTGCTAAAATAACAACATCTGGCAGGCATGTGAGTAAACATTCAAAAAAATTATGCAAATGTACCTAGTAACAAACCACACTCATAGCAACAGCCAAATAATTGTGTATATTGCAAAAATCAAAACAGGGATTAATAGACAAGTGAAGAAACATTCAAAAACTCTATGCAAATATGCCTAGCACCAAGACCACACCCATAGCAACAGCAAAATAATAGTGTATATTGCAAAAATAACAACAGGGATTCATAGACAAGTGAACAAATATTCAAAAAATGTGTGCAAATATGCTTAGCAACAAGACTACTCCCCATTGGAACAGCCAAATGATCACATATATTGGACAGAAAACAACTTATTAATAGACAAGTGAATAAACATTCAAAAAATGTATGCAAATGTGCCTAGCAACTATGACCACGTCCATAGCAACAGCCAAATGATTGTGTATATTGCAAAGATAACAACAGGGCTGGATAGGCAACTGGATAATAATTCAACAAATGAACACCAGTACCTAGCATGGATCAGCATATGGCTAAACAATTTTAAAAACTGTACAGCTGTGCTACAGCGCCATTGGCACTATTTTTAAAAATATTAGCAACAAACTAAGACTAGAAATGTGAGATTTGCTTCCAAGAAATATTTTGACTGTTAGTAGAAATTAGATAGAGAGGTGGAAATTTCAGCTTGGTAAAATAACACACCATAGCTGTTTACAATGCTTGCATGTACATACATGCTTACACTACTCTGAATCCAGGGATTTTTACAACAAGTAAGTTTGACTCTATTAAACTTGTCTCTAATGGAAACAAAGGGTAGTTTAATATCACCTCAAGGGTTAAAGCTGCACTATCTGTAACAGGAATGTTTTAAAAAAAAAAGTTTTGATAGGTACAATAAATTACTTAGTAGTGCATCATCTGTGGGTAAACATATATTTTTTTGTAGCTGTATGCACGATAGATAAAATCAAATTGATTTTTCGGTCTGTTCCCAAAAATCAGCACCCTCAATGGTGATCATGACTTCATCCTGTTTCTGTGCTTCTTATGGATAATATCAACCACTGTACAATGTCTGTGGTTGTGTGATTAAAACAAATGATACTTCAGTTACAACTACATGGTAGTATAGTTTTAACATGGTGACACATTCAAAACCAAGCTTTCACTCAAGTTTTATTTATGTCACTACACTACCTACAGATAATATTGACCACTAATTAACATGCAATGTCTTTTTAACAAAACAAATTTGTGTTCACAGCAGTTCATTGAAGTGTATACGTGTGTGTACGTGTACGTACGTGGGTCGCTATGATTAGTATTCAGCTTCCGGGCCGAACATGGCAGACGATGTTCAACGCTGTGTATATTATACGTTGTTTTGCGTTTCTCGGTCTACAAATTCACTGGAATTGGCAAAACTATAAAATAATAACAATAATGTATGCCCTCCCAGTCCATAATGGACTCAAGCAAACTTTGCACTCCATAATGGGCTCGGCTGTCGCCTCGCCCATTATGTCGTTCAAAGTTTGCTTTCGTCCATTATGGGCTGGGAGGGCGTACATTATTGTTTAAATATTGTATCTGTTAATTAGTGGTCAATATCATCCGTAGATAGTGTAGTGGCAAGTTAAAATCTTGACTGAAAGCTTGGTTTTGAATCAGTCGCTATGTTAAATCTGCACTAGTCTGTAATTGTAGTATCTTTTTCCATAAAACATAAGTTCACCCACAGGTGATTCAATACTGTTATTGTATCTAACAAAACATTTTCAAAAAATATGTTCAGTTGCTGGTAGTGCAACCTCACATTGCGTGATCAATGTCTGTAGTAGACAGATCGAAATGTCGCATTCGTTTCCAATTTACTCTTTCAAAGTAAGAATATTTGACTGTAATATTGATTATAGGAACCATGAACAATAACTTCAGTAAATGAGTACAAATGGTTGACTCTTTGACGAGTTTCACACCTCAGCAGGCTTTTTCACAAAGTTCAATAACTGGAAACTTTCTTGTCATAATGATCATTTTCACCTTCAGTAATTTGATAGTTCACATCATATTGAAATGTAACTGTATATTTACAGTATTAGCCTTTGACATGCTTTTGGCATGTTTGAAAATATTATTATAGATCAACACTTCTGAGAGGCTAATTAAAAGTCAAATGGCATCAACTCTGTAGAAACTGTATCATAACAACCTTGTGAGCAGGATTATGTTTTACACTCTTGGATATTTTATGTATTAAAGTTGATGTGAATATTAAAGTGGCCATATGGATGAGGATTGGGTATTAATTTTGAATTTATGAAATAATTTTGTAATGGCTTCCTACTGGAAAAATCGGTATGAAACAACATTGACTAAGTCTGTGTTTGTAACTCAATACATTACAAAAGATTAATAAACACGTAAAATGTTTGTCATTTTGAATACGTACAATAACAAACTTTTTACACTTTTTAAAAATCTTTTTGCAATATATTGAGTTACAAACACATACTTAGTCAATGTTCTTTCACATTGATTTTTCAAGTAGAAAACCATGATAAAATTTTGTTTTATAAATTAAAAAAAATCCAAGTAAATAACCAATGTCTATTCCTTGTAACTTCACTAGCTGCAACTGGTATGTATTTTGAAACTGTTGGTGTTATATGTAATGATTTACTTGTCACATCATACAACCTGAATATGTGTAGTATTGAATCACCTGTGGAGAAACATAGCCATCTGGCTGTACATAATATGGTCCGATAAATTCTATCAAATTTGTTTGGGGTCCACACCCTAAAATCAGCACATCAAATCAGTCGTGATTTCAACCTGTTACTGTACCACTTTTGGATAAAATTGACCTCAAATTCTCCTGTACATGTCTAATTATTAATATATGAACAATTTTCAGTGAATATATTCAGTGAAAATAAGGCTCCAGTTACAACTATACCTTTATTATCACATAAAGTGTGACAAAACTTTATAATATCCTTTTCCTGTGTTTTTAAAATTTTACCATTAAATAGGTTAAAGTTAATAGTCAAAATTGTACTGGTACAAAATTGAAGTAGTTTGCAACTCAAGACAAGTTAGTGTGATATAACATTGTCTGGTTATTCTCTAATTTTGTATGCACATATCTTTATCTCACATGTTTCAGAGAACACAGAAATGTACTGGGAAGTAAGATGTTTGCTAAATTGCAGGTTTGGGCACCCATGACTTGTCTTGAAAGTCAGGACATACCAAGGGCATTGAAATATCAGTGATGTTTGACATGTCAATGATTGACAGCTGTCAGATAGTTCAGTTTGAGAGTCACTCTGTCAAATTGATACACTTGAATAACCCTTTTGGGTGCAGTGCCTTTAATTTTGTGATAAAATTATGTAAACTTTTAAGTGTGACCAAGTACGCAATGAAGGAAACATTGTTGAATATATTTGTAATGGTTCCTTATATGGAAACTGTCATAAATTCATTATTTTTTAAATGTTTTTATTTTAATTTTGTTTTTAATTTTTTTTAGGAGAAAGCTGCATTTACTTTACCCTAAAAACAAATAAAAAAGATACAAATCCTGTTAATTAATTGTTAAAATAATCTAACATTTCATTCATGGCAACAACTAGATAGATAAAGACAGTCATCTCAGTCCAACTAGACAGGAATGGCGTGAATTAGCATGGGGATATTTTCATCTTTATGTAAGGCCCACAAACATTGCCAACAAATTTTATTATTCCTTAGTGTGATTTATCTTGTATTAGTTTGGAAGTAGGGTTCTATATCTTTATCTTGCTTCCTGTCATCAAGCAAAGAAAAATATCTTGAAATGATATCAAAATATGTTATATTTCTTACAGTGCACATCACGTATTAGACTTTTTAGATTCTTGATTTCAGCACAACTCACCTCTACAAGTAGGAGGACATGTCAACCGTAATGTAATTAAAAATGCCCAGAACTCAATTTGAAATCAGACAAAGCATTACTGTAAATTCCCCAAAGTAAATATTGGTCATTTCATATGAAAAATATCAGAGATGCTATATTTCTGATATCTTTGAGACAAGTAGTGTTTATACAATGAAAATATGTATCCTGTAGACTTTAACATAACATGATACAATTTCAGTTTCAAAATATCTCTAATAAAATTTATTTTTTGATTTTTCCATGTTTTATAGCAGTCTTCATTATTATAAATGGCTTCTTTCCTTTCAATCTTCCTACTTTTAAATAGTTGTTAATATCTCAGTCAAAGTCTAAATTGTCTGCACTAAAATTGTCTTCCTTCCTTTAATCTGTCAGGCATGTTTGGATTAATTTGTGTAGATTTATCACTTTAACGATATAAAAGTAACATAAGCATTGAAAAATAGTCATATTCATAAATATTTCAAATCAGAATTCCTGCTTCAATAAATCTATGATGAAGCCCTAAAGGCTGTCATAAGTAATGTTAGTCATGCATAATTTAACAACCTGACTGATGATTCTGAACGGCAGATAAGTGGTTTTACTACAAAGTATAGCAGTCTAAGAATGTACTTAGAATCATCAAATGCACAAGTCATGTTGAACAAAAAGACTTAGTATGGAATATATACTCTGGTCATTCTACATCATGACAGCACACGTCTATGTCATTTGTTCTGCTGTGGTCAAAATATTAATCAAAATGTTCAAAATTGCCGTTACTTTTGATTTTTCTTTGATATTACTGATGCTGGGATAATTATGTTATTCTCCAGTATTTTTTTTTCAGTCAGTCAGAAAATAATTGTCACCTAAGGGTTGTCACCACTCGTCTAGAGACTCATAGTGACAAAGCCCCCCCCCCCCCCACACACACACACACCCTTAGGTCACTTGTATTTTTCTTGGTTTAATGAAGAAAAACATTTGGGAATAACATGTAATTATACCATGCATAAACCAAGTTGTACGCATTGGATCAGAAAATATGGAACTTGTTATACCCTAGTCATGCTATGTCACAAATTATCTACATCTACATCATTGTATTTGTCGTACTTGAAAGTTTGATCAATAAATTCAGAAACACTGCAATTTTCATAATAGTTTCTGAAATTAAACTTGCACAAGTATAATATTATCATTACATATATACCAGTGATTACTTGCACTGGTGTGCATGCATACATACAAGTGGTGTTTGCACTGCAGTGCAATACCGAAAACATTATAATTGCATACCTGCATGCAAATGATATGCAAATGATGATGCAATCATTCTTACTACATGAAAGCACACAATCGCATTTTTATGGAAGTTTGTTTCGGATAAACATTATGTAATAATAACAGAACCCAATGCCGCGTGTGTCAGTGTGGATACTTTGAGGTATTTGCACTCGTACTTGCAGTGTTTTCTGCTGCACTTTCACTCTCTACGCTTGTGAAAGTACTGCTGCAGAGAAAACTGTAAGCACTCATACAAATACCCAGAGTACACCACACTTGCACGCGTGCATCATGGGTTCTGTCATATTCCCAATACTTTTCTTTATTCAGTTGAAAAGTATTCTTGACACTATGGTTTTGCCAGTACTTGTCTCTGGCTTGAAGTGACAATGCTCCTTTGGTCAGTGGTATTGTCTTTGACAAGGACCCTTAGGCCAATGCTATTTTACTTGCCTAAATATGGGGAAATAATGTCTAAATGTACATATCATATGTAATTCAGACACAGCTTTGTTCCATAGTTCTGTTGATTTAGTAGTCTCCTGAGATATTTTGGCTTTAGGCAAACACATTTTTATAAACCATGAAATTATGGTCAGGTGTGCACAGTCCCCTGACAGAAATGCTAGTAGATTTATTTTTTAATAGATTAGTGAAAAATATGGCACTTTTGTAGATGTTTTGGATTACCATTATGTCAGATGACAGTATGAAGCCTGTATGATACTTGAATACAAAATTTATTTTATACATGTACTTCACTAAAATCTATTTTCTAACTAGGGCTTACTAATGGAGAATTCTAGGTTCCTTTAATGTCTACCGACCTAAATGAATGAAAATTTATATCTTAAATATTAATCAATATTCAAGTTAGCATATTGATCAATTACGCATCACATATACTTGCAGCTGTATAGAATTATACTTGTGTTGAATTTATGAATTCTAAAGTGTGGGATAGCCTGCAACTATGTTGTTTATGTTCAAACAAATTGTGAACCTGGCGGGCTGAATAATATGCAAATTACCTTGTTTATCAATATCTCACCATATGTACTTGAAGCTATGATAACCAATGGAGAGACACTTGTGTTGTATATATGAATTCTTTAGTGTGGGATAGCCTGCAACTGTGAAATTCATATTTACGAGAACTGAGAGCCTGGCAGGCTGAATACTATGCAAATTACCTTGTTGATTACTGTTTAATGACATGTACATCAACCTCAGCTTACTTACTAACGGGAGTCTTGTTGAATTTAGGAATGCCATAATCTATTTATCTATCTGTAGAATATTGTATAAACTTCCAAAAAAATGGATTATTACAAAACATGTACACATATGCCAGTTAATTTAATACATAACCTAAAAGGCTGAATAATATGCAAATTAATTTGAATGCTTAATAACATGCAAATTAGGATACAGACTATAACTAATTGAAACTCAATAGATGCCAGGATTTGTTTTAAAGTCTTATCTTGATAGTTGTCTTAGAATGCAAAGGTGCCAGTTTGTCTGAAAGCACATTAAATGACAGAAATGTAAACCTGGAAGACTAAGTAATATGCAAATTAGCTTATTGATTATAGCTTTTTAAAACTGAATAGATGCCAGAAGTCCAATTTAAGGCCTACTGTTATGGTAGTTTGAGATTACCATGGTACTAAGTGGTCAGGAAATACGGTATGCATTAACAGAATTATATATATAGCAGGATAAAGTATATAAATTAGCTTTACTGCTTAAAACGTTATGGGGCATGAGTAATATGCAAATTAGACTATTGATTAAAACCTGTTGGCACATGATTCAACACTTCTTGACATCAAGTTGTCGACAACAACACAACCAAGAATGTATTGATGAGGTATGATAATTTAGGCTTGTTATTAAATATTAAATATTAAACCTTAAAATGGTGAATAATTAATATAAATTGCCTTAGGGTAGAGTGTACCTTGGGAACAAATTTTACTGAACATCAAAGATCGTAGGATTTCTCCAACTTTGTCATATGAAAGTTTGCTTCGGGTCCTTTTCAAACAATGAAAGAAATTTGGGGTCCAACATCTTGTTTTCAAGGAAATTGCTCATCTTTTAAATTCCCATTGAGTTAACACAGTATTCAGCAGCCATATTGGATTCTAAAATGGCTTAATTTTAATACCATTTTGACCTCAATTTCAAAAATGTGTATGTGACTCCTGATTTTTTCTTCACTTTAATTAAGAATGAAACAAGTAACAGCAAACATTTAAACACTTTATTTTTGAATTTCATTTCACTTTAATTGATTGTAAAACCTTTATGATACATGCCTAGATATCAGTTGAGCTTATACCCCAATAAAAATAAAAATTTTCATGAGCTTCTGAAAAACATATAATCCCCTCCAGCAAGTTTATAGAACACTGCAATGTGTTGTACATTTGTATGTTAGTCACATATTGTCTCCTCTGGCAAGGTTTAATGGCTTATACCATCCTCTAATAATATTAGACAATAATATTAATGGTGGATAAAAAAAAGACCTATTAGTGCCCTGTATGACATGAATAGACTATAGTATAACCCCAGGGGAAGAACTACTGTTTGCTTTGCAGGTTTGTCAATATGTACATGTATCGTATATAATATGCAGGAAGTATGACCCTCAATATAAAGTTGAGTATGAATTCTTTGAATGTGAAGCACTCATCACAAACAATTTCATTTGAATTTGAGAAACCACATGGTCATCAAGTATATAATGGTAGGGTTATCGACAGCTGAGTGGTAAAACTTGTTTGTCTCTAAATGCCTGCAGTCTTGGTTCAAACCACCTACTGCTAAATGTGTGTGGTTAACAGTTAACCAGATTGTTAGTGAGAAGAGTGTTTTGAAGTCTGTATGGTATGGTAGTCAGCATGATATACTCTGTTTGTGTTTTGATAGGATATCCTTTCATTTTCTAAAAAAAAATATGTAGAAGTATGAATTTTATGACGACCAGTACCTACGTTTGTTCTTCATTCGTTGTATTAAAAGCAATCTCAGGAGTGTAAACTAGTAACATCATCCTTGCAAACTACAGTAATTTCTCCTCTGGCAGACTCTTTGGGAACATTTTACTGTTCCTACCTGAGGAGGCTGTGTGGTTTTATGACAACATACAATTTCTTAGCTCTTTGTGTCTGTCAAAAACAGGTATAGATTATAACAGATAGTAAAACCACGAACTGAAAAATATAAACCCTTGTGGTATATGTGCTCAATTATCCAGTAACAGTAGTTCTAAATTATTTACAGGAAATAACAGGTCTCTACTTATTGTCTCTGTGTGTAGACTATGTCCAGCTATAATTGACGAACTATGTTCAATTACTCAGTAACATTGGCAGTACCTAATTCTAAAGTTATTCTAGCAAATCACAGCTTTCTACTTTTTATCTTTGTATATGTAGAAAGTGTCTTGCTATAAATGAAAAACTATTTAAGTGGCCACATGGATGTGGATTGGGTATTTATTTTGGATTTTGAATTTATAAAACAATTTGATCATGGCTTCCTACTTCAAAAATCAATGTGAAACAACATTGACAAAGTCTGTTTTTGTAACTGAATACATTGCAAAATGCTAAAAAAAAAGTTTAAAAAGGTTGTTATTGTAAGTACAATAACAAAAATTACAGATTTATTAACGTTTTGCTGCAATGTATTGAGTTACAAACAAGCACTTGGCATATGTTGTTTAACATTGATTTTTTTTCAAGTAGGAAGCCATGATAACATTGTTTTATAAATTGAAAAAAATCCAAAATAAATACCCAATCCTCATCCACATGGCCACTTAAAATGATGTTTTTAACAATTTAAACCTATATGGTTACAGAGGATGCAATAAATTGTATGCTTCCAAAGAAGTTAAGAGAAGTATGAATGGGCTATTGTGCTGTTACAGGTTCATGCCAGTAGTAATATTTATAAAGTGTTTTGAGCACAGCGTGGGAAAGTACTCTATAAAAACTGACATTGTAACATTATTATGTAGATTATTGTCTATATAAGTCAAAGATGAGAGAAGAGATTCCAAGCTACGTACTAAGTGAATTACATCCGACATATTGAAAACTGAGTGAAGAATTATCCTGTACAGTATGAATTCTTCAAAGTATAGGATTAAATCATAGACTTCTTTCCATTTCAATAGATAATCTGTTCCGATTTTCCTAAGATATAACGATAACCTATCACCATATCAGATATTAAACATGAAAAATGAATTATCTAAAGAGTTACTCTAAATATCTCAAAACTAATACCATTGAAATCATCATTTAAGAAAATTAGAATACACAGAAAAGCCAAAACCTTTTGACATATACAGTTAACCATGATAATTTCATTCTTTCTAAAAATAATCGTCATGTTCACAGACACAGAAAGACAGATGGACGGACACACACACATATACGCACAGTCAGACAGACAGACAGACACAGACACATATAACATTAAACCCATGCAACTAATTCACTCACAACCATTTCATTATGAATTATCATTTCTTAGCAATTTGTCTGCATTATAAGGACCTTCAAAGTGAATTATTGCCAAGGTGGTTTTGTTTAAACCTTTCCTATGATAAGTTCATTTCACTTTTGAATTCTGATTATGTAACCTATTTCATTAATTTAGCTTCATTTATTTATTTTTGAAATGAAAAATAGAGAGGAATCTCCCGCTATGTACTGAAGTGTTTGTAACATTGTTTGCTCTTTGGGCCTGTTGCCATATTATTTTGAAATAAACTGATTGATTGATCATTATTAATTTTAATATCCAGGATCTATGACTACAATTTTACTATTACATGATTTATCAGCAATAAATCTGTAAATAAATCAATAAACTATAATATTAATGTCTGTCCAGGTTTTGCATTGGTAGAAAGCAGACAGCTGTTTTTGTACCCAAGTACAGGAGATAAGTATAAATTATATACCCTTTGGATCTGGTGTTAAACTGTAATGTTAAACTGTAAATTGTACCCTTTGGATCTGGTCTTAAACTGTAACTATATCCTTTGGATCTGGCCTTAAACTGTAGATTCTATCGTTGGGTCTGCTGTTAAACCGTAAACTCTATCGTTTGGATCTGCTGTTAAACCATAAATTGTATCCTTGGATCTACTGTTAAACCGTAAATTATATCATTTGGATCTACTGTTAAACCGTAAATTGTATCCTTTGGATCTGATGTTAAGCTGTAAACTCTATTGTTTGGATCTGACGTTAAACCGTAAACTCTATCGTTTGGATCTGATGTGAAACCGTAAACTCTATCGTTTGGATCTGATGTTAAACTGTAAACTCTATTGTTTGGATCTGGTGTTAAGCTGTAAACTCTATTGTTTGGATCTGATGTTAAACTGTAAACTCTATTGTTTGGATCTGATGTTAAACCGTAAACTCTATCCTTTGGATCTGGTGTTAAACTGTAAACTCTATTGTTTGGATCTGATGTTAAACTGTAAACTCTATCCTTTGGATCTGATGTTAAACCGTAAACTCTATCCTTTGGATCTGGTGTTAAACTGTAAACTCTATCCTTTGGATCTGGTGTTAAACTGTAAACTCTATCCTTTGGATCTGGCGTTAAACTGTAAACTCTATCCTTTGGATCTGGTGTTAAACTGTAAACTCTATCCTTTGGATCTGCCATTAAACTGTAAATTGTATCGTTTGGATCTGGTGTTAAACTGTAAATTGTATCCTTTGGATCTGGTGTTAAACTGTAAACTCTATCCTTTGGATCTGATGTTAAACTGTAAATTCTATGCCTTGAATCTGGCGTTAAACCGTAACATTAAACCATAAATTCTATCCTTTGGATCTGACGTTAAACCATCTTTACATGTTTATAGGTTTATGGTTGTTGGTATTTGTTTATTTCTACTAATAATGATTTTGTTATCATAAGTTAAAAATGAAAAATGTTTAAAACCATGCATAATAGTCAAATGTATTAACATCTGCAGCTTTATTGACAGTCATGTAGATAATTACATTATTTTCCAAACACGCAAACATTTCTTCCAAGGTCTGATGTTGTCAAAATATAAAGACAAATTTTTAATTACAATGAGCTATTCAAAACCCTGTCTTGTCATTTAACTGATTAAATTACTAATTTCAATAATTTCTACAAAGAGGACACTCAACTGACAGCTAGAAATAGTCTACAGCCCAGACACTATTAATATGTACTTCCTTCCTCAACTCTTTGTTATCTGATTTTTAAATTATAACCGACCTCAAAACAAACTGACGATATCTGCAAATAGAAATGAAAGTGTTTTCAGAGTAAGTGTAAATGAAAGCTGACTTGTCAACTCATAATATATTCACACATTTTCATTAAACGTTATGTTAAACAGTTAAGGAGGATAGCCTAAGCCAATCTTTCCTCGGGGCCCTGAGAGACAGGTAATAATAATAATAAATACTTTATTGATCCCACAAGGGGAAATTGGGAAACTGCCAGCTGTACAACAATTCACAAAATACAAAAATAATACAATTATACCAGATACACAACAAGATACATATACATGTAATGTTAAATTTAAACAGCTACAATAATTTAGAACTCAAACCCACATGATCACTGCACTACAGCTCAACACTGGTCATTTAAAATTCTTATTGCCTGTGGTAAAAAAGAATTCCTGAAGCCCTCAGTTACAATCTTTGGTAAATTTAATCATTTACTAAAAGTGCTCTTACATTCACAAAAAGTGGAATAATAAGGATGACGGTCATTCTCTAGAATTGTTAACAGCTTTTTCAAAACTCTCTTATTGTATATCTCCTCGAATTTCTCTTGTCTTTTGCCTAAAACAGAACCCGCTCTCTTAACAATCTTATCTATGCCACCTTTCAATGGTTTATTCAAAGTCCCTCCCCAACACACAACACCAAAAAACAATATATTGATATAAAATACAAAGCTGAACAGTGTGAGGACATACCTATACTAAAACAAGAGTGACTAGATATTTTGTCATATAATGTTGGTGACAGCCAAGAAAGAAGACAGTGATGATCTATTTCTCCGGTCAACTGGTAAGGTATTCCAATATTTACACCAGAAAAGAAGCTGAGATTTCTAGTTGAACAACCCTTTGTTTGGTATGCAAATTAGGCATTTGAAGTCAAATGGCAGACAAAATGTAAATGTTTTGTATAATCCCCCACTGACCTAAGTGCAGGTTAGCTTCTAGACTGAGTTGTTTTGCCCTTTGATAAACTCCTGACATTGAAAATATACAATCAAAAGACATACTCTCTGTTTGATGTATATGAAGTCAATGTATTGAAAGATGTCTGCATTGTAAACAATAGCAAAATTCATCACCACTTGAAATCCAGGGTATGGACAGGAAGGCAAGGACAGAATACACCTAAAATATCCTTGCACTTAATTTCCTATGGACATGTCCTAGCTCACTTGAAATCCAGGGTATGGGCAGGAAGGCAAGGACAGAATACACCCAAAATATTCTTTCATTTAATTTCCCTATGAACATGTCCTATCTCATCATCACTTGAAATCCAGGTTATGGGCAGGAGGTGGAGGGCAAGGACAGAATACACACAAAATATCCTTGCACTGTGACATAGGAACTGTGTTCCAGATGACTTCCTTTCACCAATGCTCAGCTTCTACATCTCCAATGGTGATCTGTCTCCAGAAGATGTCTGTAACTTGAGAGTATGTTCATTCAAGTAGTGATAGCAGACTGCTTGACTCAACCAGTCATTGATTACATTGCAATGTTGAATATAATATACTAGCAGCAGAATACAAGACGAGTGATTTCACTTAGTTGTCATGTTCAGTTTTGTAGACTTAAATCATGTAGGATGTGAGCTGAATGGCAAGGACAGTATATACAACTTCTAGATGACCTTATGTTTATGTGTCTCATAATACCTGAAAAAACAATGAGTCAGTCAGTTGGTCGGCTGGTTTAAAAAGGAGAAGAAAGAATTTGTATTGGTGACACTGTCAATCCATAACTTTTAATAGTCTAGTTGCTTTTATAATAGAAGGAAGCTAAGAACCATTTGTTATCAAAGATCCCAATTTTCAACAATAAATTGTAATTTTTTGCTCAGATTAGTAATGTACTTGTGTTGCCATCTTATGTACCAGCAGTGACAGAACAATTTTTCCCAAATTCAGCTGTAGAGAGTGTCAATTTTTCTCCAATTCAATAAATCAAAGAAATGTAGGGTCAATCAGGCCATGTCATGAGAAACACAAACTAAAAAGAGCTACCTTAAAAAATATCATATCACAACATATCTATTCTTTAAACTCTGTGGAAAATCAACTTTAAAGGGAAACATCAATCTAGAAAATAGAGACATTTTTATAAAACATGGGTTCTGGAGAGACATTTTATGATTTTACATCACCTACAATTATTTGCAATTTTAGAGAAACACCAGTGCATTTATAGGGTATCTTTGCTATGGGCTATTGCATCATAGCAGATAGCGGAAATACATTATTCAATGAATGAACACTGAATATTCATGAGTACAAAATGCTATACACCAGTGTGAAACAGCTGTCATGAATATTCAGAGTTCAACTGTTGAGTAATGTATTTCTGCCATCTCGCGTAATGCAGTAGCCCATAGCAAAGATACCATATAAATGCACAAGATCAAGTTGATGTTTCTCTGAAATCACAAATAATTGTAGGTGATGTAAAATAATGAAATGACTCTCCAGAACCCATAGTTCATGGACAAGTCTTCATTTCCTGGAGTGGTGTTCCCCTTTCAAATAACAAGCTGACAAGTCTGTGTCTTGAAAGTTTAAGATGTTTAGAGCAGTGATGTTAGCAGGCCTGTTGACTCCTGCATGTAGTTTAAGTATGTAATCAGATCTGAGCTACTGTAATTTTTATTACTCATGATTATTAATTAATTTTAGAGTCTTTGTCCAAATAAATGAACTTTGAATTTAATGCAGTAGACTAAGACAGCAGGGCATTTCCTATAGCTGTCAGATCACCTCAATTAATCTCTTAAAATGAATAGTTTGGCTTGGGCAGGAGGAGGGCAAGGACAAATTTAACATCATATGACTATTAGATATAGTCTCCGAAATTTGAAACTCAGATGACAACTAGGGCAAAGACAATTGATACATGCAAATACCATTATTGTTAATATCAAATATCGTCTCCGCAATTTGAAACTTGGAATGTAGGATTGATATATCACTTGTCATAGAGTCCTATCAATTCATCTTTTGAAATCCTGGGTATGGTAGGAGAATGGTAAAAACAATAAATACAAGCAAAATATCAGTATCATTATATATAGTCTCTGCAATTTGTAACTTGGAATTTAGATTTGGTATATCACTTGTCATAGAGTCCAATCAATTCGCTTTTTGAAATCCTGGGTATGGGTAGGAGAATGATAAAAAATTATAATACAAGCAAAACATTATATTACTATTAAATATAGTCTCTGCAATTTGAAACTCTGAAGTCAGGGTTTGTCAAAAAGGGCAAAGACAATTGATACATGAAACACATATTATCGTTCTTAAGTATCGTCTCAGCAATTTGAAACTTGGAATACAGGTTTGATATCACTTGTCATAGAGTCCTTTCAATCGCATCTCTTTAAAATCCAGGGTATGGGCAGGAGAATGGTAAAATGATGAATACAAGCAAAATGTTATATTACTATTAGATTAAGAGATTAGAATAAATGAAAGGATTTAAGGTCAATACTGGAGAGATTAAAAGTACAAATGTAGATATTGAAAACATTAAGAATTAGGTAGGAAAGGGTAGGTAGAGAAAGGGATTAGTTATATATAGAGACGGTATTAGATGTAGGTAGGTTTGTAGGAATAGGATTAAGTAAGGTAGGGATTAAATGGAGATATTGAATGGCTTATATATAGTATGGAAAAGATTATACATTGATATTGCAGAGCTTGTATATAATATATTTAGTCCCTGGTAGGGATATTTTCCCCAATATCTTTTCTTCATTCAGCCAAGGAAAATACAAGTGACCAAAGGGGCCATTGTCACTACAAGTCGCTAGAGGAGTAGTGACAACCCCTAGGTCATAAGTATTTTCCATATTTGCCAGTAATATTGATAAAAGGTCAGGGAAAGTAATGGCAATTTCTAGCCTTTTGAATCATATTTTGAACACAGCAGAACCAATGATGTACACACATGTTGTCATGACATAGATGTTGTTGTGATGTAGAACGACCAGGGTATATATTCCATATTTTGGGCTTATGCATGGTATGAAAATGTATGTAGGGAAAGGTTGAATATAAGTACACAAATGAGTAAGTATCAATAGAAAGGGAACTAGGGGATAGGATTGTAGAAGGAGAGCATATAGGCAAGGATATGCATTTATCATATACCCAGTATCACTTCCAATGCAATTCAGTGGAGAGCACACACAACTATTAAACCCAAGCAATAATTTTCCGTATCACGCCACAGCACACTTTGCCCAAATATGAAATGTGGCACACTTATCGATATCCATTCGCTCAAAGATTTCAAGAGTTAATTTCTGCACTAGTTTACATTTCTGCACTAGTTTACATTAAAATAATATTGCACTGCCCATTTATGTGATTATGTGATTCAAATGATGTTTCCATACCATTTCGCAGGGTATATCAGATGACACCTTTATGGGTTATGGGTTTTAACCATATGGGTTTTTTTTTTGGACCTCGGTAGTATGGCTTATGGGCCCTTATAAAGTCCGCCCCATTCGCCATACAACCTCAGTCCACGAAACTCATTCAGGCTGTAAAGATTTTATAGGATAGGAAATGTGAGATAAAATACCAAACAAAGATGCAACTTTACAACATATTAAACTTGTCTTTCAGAAATGTTGTCATTTTTAGCCAATAGTTTACAATACATGATGTACCTGTTTTAATAGAGTCTAATTTGTAGCAACTTTAAAGCTTTTATCTAAATCTTTCAGATGTCTTCAGCATAATGACCCTAAGCTGTCCGGTTAAGTGACCCCCTAGTGGAATCACTGAACAGTAGACTGTTATAGATAGATGGAAAGTTGTAACCATCGTGACAGTCATGGTTGAGGGAGTCGGTGTTCATTTGATTTGCATATTTTCCTCTACTAGGTGGTCATGTGACCAGATGACTTAACATTATAGATGTCTGAGAGATTCAGACAAACACTACTACAAGTAGAAACTAGATTCCAAAAAAGGAAACTTTATGCCTACTATATACTGAATGGAGTCTGGTGTCAATTATTATTCTACAATATAATATTAGAAAAAGTTTGCAAACCAGTACCAAGTGATCTGAAGTGATGATAAATAGACAGACCAGAAAATTGATGATAGACTGTGGTGTTGATTGCTATGCTATGAATTATAAATACCTTCTATGATTAATTCTGGTGACTGAGTCAAACTACCAAAAGGTTATGTCTTACTACGCAATCTCATTCATAGTATTTTTGTCTTCAAATTAAATTTATCTTATTGCATTATGAAAACATCCAGCCAAACATTAATTCGCAAGATTATTTATGGTTGTACACTTTAGGTTAAAGTCTGTTATTGTGTATATACTTATATATGATTGTGTTGGATTCAGTTCCTCAAGGCTGATATAAACAAATGTATTAACTTTGACTTTAATGTGAGTTGCACCTCGGAAAGAAACTGTTTAAACTTTGGCTGATACTTTGTTCAAACCGTCAAAATCCAACCCATTCTTGGTTAATATCAAGAAAAGAATCAAGTGTCATCATACAAATTTTTGTGATGTCAGAATGTTTTCAATTTTAACTCTGTTGGGAAAAAAAGATTATCAATTTCCTAGAAGACAAAATGATGGACCCCCAAATTTCTTATTAAATTCAAAAGGACCCGAAGCAAACTTCCAAGGGGCAAAGTTTGGAGAGATATTTAAAAACTTTGATTTTCAGTTAAATTTGTCCCCAAGGCTATCTTTAATGGAACAATTACAGTCACCATGGTCTTGCTAAGATTTGGGAACCATGGTAACAGAAAGGGGCAATCCAGGGAAAACAGTGAAGGTTGTATTTGGCTTTAAACATAGCACAAATTGGAGCAACACTGGAGGTACACAGTCAACTCTTTACACTATTTAAAGATGGATGGTTTGGGAATGTGCACATGTACATGTATACATACTTATAGAACTGTATAGTGGATTTCATTTTGTAATATTTAGGCTTAGCTTTAATACTAGCATCTCCAAATGATTTTAAAAATTGTGTTTTTTAATTTTCAAAATAAAAGAGTATAAAGTGAAGCAAAAGGATGGAATATAGACTGATGAAAAATATGCCATGATTGTTTCTTAAAGTGTTTGCTACTTGTTACTAATATGTGACTAATACTTGTATATTTTATTTACAAGTGAAACTGAGTGACGACTTTACACTTACTGTGATATTAAAGCATGTGTAATTGAAATATAAGTTTCTGTATGATTTCATAGTTAAATAATTGATTTTTCAAGTACCAATCGAAGTAATGGTTTCTTGTACATGCATGGGAATATCATAAATGTTTTAATGCTTCATTTAAAAAACTCTCTGAAAAATGATTCATTTGCAGCTCTTAGAAAATTTTGATTGTTAGCAAAATATTGACAATGTGTTTTTTTCCGGTTCTGGTAACAAGGCTATCAGGTGAAGTGAAAATGACATCTGCTACATTTAGTTATCCCTTTTTAAGCTACACTAGTTGTAACTTGAATAATATTTGTGATCAGACAGACAACCACTGTATATTCACTGAAACTTGTTAATAAGTAGACATTGTACATGTTAATTGGCCTTTCCAAAATTTGCCATGGTGGCACTCTACTTCCTGTCTGTGTGTACCTTGGGGGTATACATGGTATAGGTTATAGAGCAATGCTGCTTTCCTCCATGTCTGAACAATATGAAAAATATCCCTGATTTTAATACACTTCTACAGAATACCAAGGGACAAAGCTCTTAAGAAACAGTACTAGGAGGTGATGATACCCCCAATTTGAGCGAGGGTGCTATATTTTCAATTTCCTGTTTGCAGTCTGAAATGGCCTATTAGATGCCTATTTTATCCGTAATTGGAACAGCAACAGATTGAAATTGTGTTGACATGTGGGAGCTGGAGTTTGAAATCACACACAAAATCAATATGATTGGATTTAATTTAATACCAGCTGCAAAAATACATATAACCACTTGTAATTTCAGTAATGTTTCAGTAATGTTCACAGAGTGTATGATATTACAAGTATTGAAGTAAGTCATTATATATAACAAAACTGTTTCAAAAAAATGTTGCAGTTGCATTTGGTGTAGTTTTTGGATCTTGATCAAGGGAAAACACAGACATTAATTTTTACTGAGTAAAACATGACTATGTACTATAATAAGAGATTTATTTACAACAAACGTCATCATTTTGTAATGGTATGATATAACATAATGAAATTAAACGTCTTTCAAGTTGTAGTAATGCATCAAGCCATACATATAAAATCTTAAAGTCAAGATCAGCATCGATCTTGAAAAGTTATGTTTTCACCCAGAGAACTGCTTAGACTACTATTACTAAATAAATATAGAATCTGTTGATTTATATGCTCTACTGCAGTGTGCCTTCTAAATACATGTGAAAGATAAACAACTTTGATGTTGATCAATTTGATGGAAAAATAATTTTCTTGCCAGTGAGCACCTAAAATAGCAAGGTATAGGGGAACACTGAGACTTTTGTGCACCACAAGAAATTACTGTGTCTCAGTGGTACGTCAAATTGACTTTTAAGGGCACACTGTGTCTACAGAGCCAACACAGAACTTGATGAGTACACACATCCTAGCATTGTAACGTATACTCATGTATGCCCATTATCATATGTATCAATCAAAGGAACTTTGGAAATCAATTGTCTTCATTGATCATTTCCTTTAAGTGAAATTGGTTTTGCATCTGAAAAGTCAACTCTATCTCTTTCAGGGTATTATCAGTTCAACACATCATAAACTAATCAACTCAGTAGCTATGCAGTCAAAGTCGTTTTTATCAAACTGATAAGGGCTGTGCAAAACCGTGTAGTATACAGTATGTATGTATGTACCAGACTGGTCATATTCTAGTTATTATAAAAGACCACTAAGTCTCTATTAAGCTAATAGGCCAGTATTGTGGGCTGTACAAAAACAGTAGTGTACAATGTGTGTGTGTGTACCAGACTAGTCAATCTAGGTAAAAATACTAGGCACTTTAAGGTAATGGGTCATTACTGCTTTGAAAAACTGAGAAGGACTCTATAAAACATTAGTATACAGTATGTATGTACCAGAATGGTCACTCTAGTTAAAAGACCAGTAGTCTCTAACGACTGTGCAAACAGTATTGTACATGTATGCTCCAAACTGCTGTTTCTAGTTTTAAAAGAAGCCTACATGTAGACTTGAGTACTTAGTCTGGATGCCAACGTGGTTTCTATCCAAACCACGTCTGGTCAAAGTCCCTCAATCAGCACAAAAAGTTGTTCATCCAATCAGTGAACCCCAAATGTTATACATGCAGTGACATAAACAGTGTGTAAGTAGCATCCTGAGCTGACAAACATACCATATTTGGACATTACTGACCCAATAAACACTAACTTTATGAGGGACTGTGTTACTTATTGGTTAGAATTTTGGGATTTATTAAGAAAGACATGATGTTAATGACTGTGTGGATGGCTGTGGATGAATTTTAAATTGCATCTCATGCATCTCAGAACATCTAGAGTAACAACTTTGATTAAATGTGAGTGGAGGTGTAAATCGTAACGATACTGTATAGGAACTTGACTACTGACACAGTACTGAGTACTAAAATTCTAACCAATACACACAACATATTTTTAATAAGGTGAGAGCTTTCGACTACAAACTTGTAGTCTATAGTATACAAGGAGGTTTACCTCTATGAGTATAATAGAATACAAATGTAATGCTTGATTTAAGTACACGATTTACACAAATTCTCTTCTGTCACTTTTGATTGAGAAACAGACATGTTTTGAATTAATCACTTGTTCTTCAGTGTGTCAAACAAACTAGAGGTGAGAAAAGGTTAGCTTTGATTGATACGATATATAAATTCAGGTGTGAAAATATTGTTTATTTTTATTTATTTATTATTTATTTATTTATTTATCTATTTATTTATATATTATGCTTCAGCACAAAGAACTTATCAGTCATGTGTGCATCTCTAAACTGTCCAGATAACGTTCATTCTGATTGGCTAGAAAACAAAGGAAACAAGCACATCTGTTGGCCGTATTGTTAATGAGTGGCAAAGTATATATACGTTTTCCAATCAGTGGCAACTTTGTAATAGCTTCACATCGCCCCAAACTGTCCACCTTGTGTGATAATGTCACTGTACATTGGTGGAATGTCATATTTTCCTACACTGGCATTAAGTCATGGATTGTTGACTTTGATGTACATGGCTTCTAATAGTCTTCTTTTAATCCATGTGTTCTTGTTGGTGAGCTTGATTAATTTGAAGGTAGTTCTTGAAGTCGATGGCCATTTCCATTATGTGCAGGCATATTGCTGATTGGTCTCTTTTCGTATGTTCTTTCTCCAGGTCCTTTCTACATGTACCTCCATGGTTCTTCAAAGCATTCTTTTAGTGGCTTGCTGGTTTCAATCAGTAGTATGTAAAAGGCACTGCCCTTAATAATGTGGAAGAAAACATAACATGTGATTTGATATGAGTTATTCTAGACAGGCATGTGACTGTAATGGAAGGATGGATACATTTGTTGGGTTCTCTTTAGGGGACAGTGTATCGTGTTGACTACAAAGTGTACCCTTATGAAATCTGTTATTTGAAAGGACCTTGAGAATAAACCAGCAACTCTTCAAGGGAATGTATGATACTACATTTACTTCCTTCAGTAGGTTTAGAATAGCTGAGAAGTGCTTGTTTACAAGTCAGTGTAACATCTAGGCCTAGAATAGCTAAGAAGTGCTTAAACCTGCTAAGAAAACTGTACAGGTTAAAACTCAGTATATGTCACCTTTCATTTTCAAGAGTGGAAAACACACAGTCAAGTATGCTTAAAGCTTGTTACAGTATACATGTAGTAGTTTGTGTAGATTTAGATAAGGGCAATTATTATGTCATTATATGTTTCTCATCGTAATACTGTAAAAATTATAAGTCGGATAAAATTTTAAAAAACCCAAAAACAAACGAAAAGCGTATGTGTACAAGTTGTGATACTTTCAATTCATAATCATATTTTAACAGTCTGAATAACTTAGAATGACAATTAAAAAGTCACAAGGACACTTGAACCATTTGTTTTCTAGACTGTAAGATACATAGTAACGTTCCGCTCTCACCAGCCTCCTCTCATAGTGGGGTTGGGGGGGGGGGGGGGGGGGTTGGCCTATGTGTGAGGGTGCCTCGTCACAGCCTACCTTAAAGACTATTTGTTTTCTTGAAGTTTCCAAATTTCAGCAATAAACAATAATTTTAGCTGAAATACATGTACATGCTTGTGGAATTGCCATCTTACAATCAATCGGTGACGTTTTTCTTCTTCTAATTCTGCGTCAGACGGCGTCGTTTAAAAACACTATTATGTCAAATTGAAGAAATGTATGATTGGAGCGTCCATGAGAACCATGAAATAAAGTACGGCTCCCTAAGTGAACAGCTGAAAAAATGATAGTGTTTGTACTATACACAGTTCAGACACAAAATAGCTTTTATTCAAGATAAATAAACTATTACAACTATACTGCCAAGATTGATTTAAAGCTAGAATAGCTGTAACAAGTCTAAGTAAGAGCATTTTTTCCTTCAAAGGCCCAACACTACATTAAAAATTATTAAATTAATATAAAAGTATATAATTGGAACTGTATACTAATGGGGTGATTTTATCCATCAGTAGGTGCAGTATACTTAATTGTTTAAAAACATTGAAATCTTGCACGAAAGCTGTATTATTGGTTTATTTCAAACAGTGAAGCTAATCACATGGCCAGGTAACTGAACATATCTTTTGTGTGAGTTGGATTTCCATGCAATACCTAAGAAAAAAATATTGACAAGAAAGGGATACAGGTAAGTACATCATAATTGACCGTACTCTGAATGTTCAAGGTATACTTAAGTTTTGAGAACTGTATCAAAAGTTGAATTGATTAACTTAAAATCATGTTTGACTCACGATTTGCAATGTGGGTGATTCAATCAATTTCATGATCTACAAGCAAGTCATTACATGTAACAACCTCACCCCCTCCCCCAGTTACTAAACCACTTGAATTAATTACTTATGATCAAATTTGACATGTGTGTTTCAGTGTGGGTGATTCAATCAATTTCATGATCTACAAGCAAGTCATTACATGTAACAACCTCACCCCCTCCCCCAGTTACTAAACCACTTGAATTAATTACTTATGATCAAGTTTGACTTGTGTGTTTCAATGTGGGTGATTCAATCAATTTCATGATTTACAAGCAAGTCATTACATGTAAAAACCTCACCCCCTCCCGCAGTTACTAAACCACTTGAATTAATTTAGTTATAATCATGTGTGACTCCTGTGTTTCAGTGTGGGTGGTTCAATCAATTTCATAATATATAAGCTATATTAGCATTTCATTACTAGTAACAACCTCTCCCCTTCCCAGTCACATGTAGCTACAGACACTATACTGAAATTGTTGGTGCTTTAAATGGCAACCGAATGTTAAGATTTGTAACACTAGTGGCAGTGCTGCTGCTGAGAGTAAGGAAACTATTTCAAATGGTACTCACAGCATGCTAATATTATTGATTTTACTATGCTATGGACTTCAAAGGCCAGGAAATAGTGCCTTAAAATGTAAGACAGTGCAAGGTTAGACAAATATTTGTACATTTCTAACTGCTGCGTAAACAAAACAATTTATTAAAAAGATATGTGGTATGTACAGAGAATGTATAAGAAATCATGATTAAAATGATTTTAGATGGGATATGAGAATTGATGATTTGCAGATTGACAGATGAAGTACAATTTCACTGGCTTTGTAGTATGCAAATTAAGTCACAAAAGACTGACTGGCAGGTGTCTAATAAGAAGATAGAGGATTAGCAATACTTGTATCTATTTTTCATTCTTAAGAGATAAAACAGCATGTGTGCCATTACCAAGACCCATGAATCTAGATTTTGCATGTGTAATCTCCTTGTAATTATCTTAGATGTCTCATAATCTGACATACAGTTAGTCTTGGAACATCAGGCCGTACGTCTTTTAGAATACTTGGATAAATTTATCCATGTGATTAGTGTTGCTCGTGTGTTGAAACTAGCACATAGGTGAAATGAAGCTCTTTTCATCATAGAATAGTACTCTGCTTGACTTACTACTGGGTATACTTTCCATTATAGATGTATTGTACTCACTGTATGTGATTTGAGAGTTGAATTCAAACACTTCTTTTTAAGTATTGTATCATGTTGATGCAATGTCTGTGTTTGATACAAAGTTTCAATTCTCTGTCTAGAGTAGATGTTCGCTATCCACTTAAGTGTGTGGGAATTGAATTTGACAGCAGACTTTGTGCTTTCATCCTGGTACACATTTTCTATGATTAGTTTTTTTTGAAATATTGTAAACTTCTTAAAATTTCACTTATAAAAAATTTAAATTTTGTTTGTGAGTATGACAGGAGATTTTATGCTTTCATCACTGGAATGATTTTTCCATGATTAGTTTCTTGAAATGATGTAAACTTCTTGAAGTCAGATAAAATCTCCTGAAACGAGGATAAGATCTATTTGTCAGTCGTTTTACCAAGACTGCAATGCATAGAGTGATTTACTAGAATACAAGAAAGAGTATGTGTTTCATGTCCATCTTACACTGTTACAGGGCAATGATTTGATTTTTATTAATATTTCATAGCATGTGAGCTGTTTTTTGTATTGAATAACCACTTTAAGTTCCATTGAGTATTGAAAATGAAGTGTTTGGATATTGTTACTATAAATTATTATTATTTCCACGATTTGTGATTTTTTTCAGATGCCACCTTTAAAGTATTGCGTATTAACATTACTATTTATAGGCGACCAAAGGGACCGAGAGTCTCAGGGGAATTTCCTGTGGGATCTAAATTATTTGTCCTGTAGAGTCTCCTAGTAAGACCTTAAAGGCTTCCTGGTAATTCTCCGGCAAGATCATATATACTCCAAGGAATGTGTAGTAGGACACTTTAAATATCTTGTCCCAAAAGGTTATTCCGATGTTACAGCGGAGTTGATTGTCCCTTACGTTTGTCACCTGTCAATCACTTGACCTTTGAGTTTTCCTCTGTATAGTCTAGATTCTTTGTATTTGATTTTAGTTGAGAGAATTAACATTCATGATGTTGTTTCTGACAAAACAGTATTATCAAGCTGTAAAGTCGGGTCTGTGAGCTAATTTGATATGTACATAAATTTGATGTTGGATACAATACTTCTATAGCTTTGTTCCTGGTAGGATGACATCAATCAATCAATCAATCAATCAATCAATCAATCAATCAATCAACCAACCAACCAACCAATCAACCAATCAATCAATCAATCAATCAATCAATCAATCAATCAATCAATCAATCAATCAACCAAGCAACCAACCAACCAATCAATCAATCAATCAATAAATCAATCAAATTTCTATAGTGCCAATTTCCAGACCAATGTTCTGTTAGGTAGTGCTGAATGGCTAAAACCATCGTATACCATAAGCTTTGGTGAACAAATAAGTTTTCACTTTTGTTTGGAAGCAATATTAATTGAGCAGGCTGGAGGCTTGGTGAATGTCAAGTGGCAAAATACAGTAGTACTAGTTTTCTAAGTGGATAATTGGTCATTTCTTGACCAGTCAAAATAATTCGTCCTCTGTTTTAAAAGATTTACTCATGGTAGGATTACAGCAGTAGTTATATAGTTGGATGATCTGGTTATTTCAAAGTAATTTTTGAATCTGAGAAGAATAATGCCATTTAAGTTTATGGTATGTTCAGGAATAAATACAACTTAACTGATATTATGATAGTAAAATGTGTATCTGTTTTTCTGAGTGAAAATTGTCTTTATAGGTGAAATTGTGGACCCTTTAAAATCAAATATTTTAGTTTGGCGATAATTGTCATTTCTGAGGCTATTAAAGTATAATTTGATTGCATCAGGAATACAGACACTTTTTAGTGTTTTTTTTCTTTTGAAAAAACCTGACTGACCAACCCATCATTTCAGTGTGTTACAATGAAATACATAAAATTGAAAAATAATGGTATTAATGAAAATAATAAATATAATTTATTAATCCAATTAAAATATGGAAATTGAAATAAGAGTTACCACATGTGCAACTCTCTGACTCTAAGTGCTGGTATGAAAACAGTATATGTGGAATCCTGACAGTGTGGTATTTTATTACTAAGGGTCCAGATAGCATCACCCTTCTTATAAACAGAGCTGGTCAATCTTTTTCCAAACCCTAACCAGAAGTGTGTGGGTTTGAACCCAGACTGCAGTAGTAAGAAGGCACACAAGACTAACTGGTCAGTCATTGACAAGCCTGAGTCAAGAGGGTCACTTATTTTTCATGTACCATAGTTCAGGTATACCTTTTTGAATGATTTGGTGTTTAATGATGAGAAATGCCATTGACGTTTATTGATGATTTGGTTTGTCAGTTTGATGGTTGATTGGACTCCTGAGGGTACTGTACTCAGTACTGATTTCCTCTTTCAGCCTGTATTGATGTTTAACTACATTGTAGTATAAGTGCTACTCAGTGATAATGAATGTGAACTCGTTGAGTTGAGTGCCAGACAGTACATAATGAAAATCCTGAAAGGTAGTGCTGACGAGTGATAAAAATCCTAATTGAAAACTCTAAAAGTGAAATCTCGGAAATTGATTATAGGAAATCATCTCATGCATTAATTAAAAGTTGGAGAGTTGTCAGCATGTTGTGAAAAGCAATGATTGAAAATGGCTAGGCATTGGTTAGACTTGTCATTTAGATAACTTTGTACCCTTACACACAGTGACAGTTGCAGATTGTGTCGACAATGTGCTTTGTCACATTGATTGGTGATTCTCAATCGCTGGGATATGGGTAATTTCCTATGTTTATTTTCAGGTGACGAGACAGTGCTGCCCAACCTATGCGTGGGCACAGCTTGACAAAAGCCATGTTCAAATCAGTTGAATTGATAGACAGGAACTCTTAGTGTCTTATAAGTTTTACTTCATTATACGCCATTCAGGCAATAAGTAATCAATTTACACTTGACAGTAATACAATGCACGTCATCAACTCGTTTCTTTCTTATGAGGATTTGTTCTGAGCAGCTTACAGTACTTCCAAAGAGGTATATGAAAGGGCACTCCAGGTTGTTGACAGATCTCCCAAAGGACACATATCATGGCTATGTGATGATTATCAGTAGCAATGTACATGTAGGCAATGAAGATAAAGGGCCAAAGTTTATAACTTTGTAGTCTTTATTAGTCAAGTTTTGCATTAAAACTGATATATAAAGTACACTTTAGGGAACTGCTACTCCTGGAAATGAAGTCATTTAGAAAGACTTTCAGTTTTGCTGTCATTTCTCAAATTCATTATTTCACATCAAATAAATTTTGTTCATTTGCCAAGAAACATCAAATTGAAACTTATTGTACATTCATTGTTCTTACAGTTTTGCCTCATAAATATTCATGATTATTTAGCTGAAGGTAATACGCACTTAGGAACATGAATATGTACATGTATTGTCCCTCTACTACATATGTGTATCTGTTGACAAAAATGCCTTTATTTCCTGGAGTGGTGTAACCCTTTAAAGGAAAAGTTATTGGTTTGCCTGTATATGTTGTAAAACAAAGTGACATGCATATATGATATGTCACCTTTGTGCCAGGTTTCATTGAAATTGTACATTGCATGTCTGAGAAATGATGTATTACAGATGGATGGGCACACAGACAGATTGACATAGTCCATAGTAATTGTGCCAATTCAGGGAATGAACACGCATAGTAAAGGCAGAAATAAGTCTGACTGGACTTTTCAAATACCATGTAGTTCAGGACATTGTAATACCTAAGTGGGAATTTTACTCAAGGAAATAAACTTTGTGATGATAATTTCACATTGCATAAATTTCACTTGATTGCCAAGAAACACCAACATTGAAACTGAAACTGCCTTTCACATCTATTTTTCATTCACTTTGACATTGCTGTTGCCTTCACAAAAGACATGAATATTGATTAGATGAACAAGGGGCATTCATGACTATTTTGCTGTCAGGAAATAAGCACATAGGAGTCATGAATGTTGAATGTTCATGGAATCCACATTCATTTAATCCAAGTCAATGAAAATCTGTTTATTTCCTGGAGTGACATTTTAAAGTGGTACAAGATGAGTTTATGAACTTTTCTACTCAAGAGAAAAGACTTTACATAAAATATTGATCAAACTATTCCAGTACACTATTACTGTCGATGCATGTCTTCCATGACAGTACAATTGTCTTCTGGCATTGAAGGATGGTTGATTGCATAGTGATAGTAGACATTTACTTGACAGTTTTATACATATAATACATTACATCATCAGATCATTTATATTATGTTATATCTTGATACTAGGGAACAGTTCAGTCAATTGTAAGTGATGGCGAAGTATGCTTCAGTAAGTAATATTGCAAATACCGTTTGAATAATATCATATGCAGCAAGAGTTATGTCCTAAAAATGTATGAACTCAGCTTGTGTCCTTTTAGAATCAAGATCAAGAGACAAAAAGTGTTTTAACCTCTTACTGCACGTTTTTGATAATTTTGAGGGACTCAGTGTGTTAGTCTTTAGAGAAACCAGATCTCCAATGTGCAGTAAATAAGTGGCGTTTTATTTTGTACATTTTGTAATAACCAGGTCCAGTATTTTAGTTAAACTTCTATCAGAGACTTTAAGAGTTCTCATATGCTTCACCGGCAGGCTTCCTAACCCAAATTATTATACAAGGTTTAGAAATGCATGCAAATTCTACCAGATTTGCCCTTCCTTCCGAGGCTTTTGATATCAGGGTCCCAAAGTTTCCCCCAGGAAATAAGAACATTTTCATAAACTATGGGTTGTGTAGAGTCAATTCATGATTTTACATCACCTACAATTACTCACAAAACATCAAGTTTCTCTTGTGCCTGTATAGGGTATCTTTGCTGTGGACCATTGCATTATGGGAGTCAGCAGAAATGATATATTCATGGTTGGATAATGAGTATGTTTTGCACTGAATGGAATAAGCACTGAGGTTCCCAAACCTTTCAAGTTTTACCAGATTTCTCCCTCATTTAGCAGGGTTCCCAAACCTTTGCAAGTTAGACCAGATTCCCCTTCTTTTACCAGGCTCCCAAACCTTAGCCAGTTTTATCAGATTCCTCCCTCATTTACCAGAATTCCCAAACCTTTGTAAGTTTGACCATATTCCCCCCTTCTTTGCAAGCCTGACGGATTCAAACCTGAGCAAAAAAACACACGTTAATATGTCTCAGTGACATTAAAGAAGACACATGGCTTTTGTCCAAATGTTATCTGTCAGTTTGCATAATTCAATTTTTCAGAGTAACAGAATGACAGTCAGAATGATTGAGGAGTGTCTTTGATGTATTTACATTAATGTGTGTAGTTATCATGTCTTTGATATGTTCCAGACACAAGACATTCTTGGTACATGTATGTAGCATATGAATCATGACACTTAACAGAAGACAATCCATCATGTGGACACATTTAAATAAACTGTCTCCTCTCTGTACCACCCAGATCTGGTTGCGTTTTGACTTTTAATTATGGATTCGACAGTTGAATTAACTGCTTGCATAGTAATGATAATCTATATGCAATGCTTCTACTATTAATATCTGTACCATTAGCCTGACAGTGTACAAAACTTTCTTTTCCACAGATGGAATGTTTTTGTTTGGGGGGGGGGGGGTATAAGTAGGTAGAATCTACATGAGATCACCAGGTGTTTTACAGCATTTCCCAGGAAAATTTATGGTAAAAAGTATGAAAATCTGTACAAATTTTACCAGATTTCTCCTCCCTTCTCTTCTGTTACCAGGGGCCTCAATCCTTAGCAAAAATACTACAAACTAATATCAAGGAATAATGGTAGCCTCTTTCGCAGATTAATTGGATTAGTTTTTGTTGGTTTGTGATGTGTTATCACTTAGGCCTGGATGCACAAGGATGACTCCAGATAGACTGATGTGATGGTTACTACATTTATTTAGTTGTGTTGGCTGCCATGTTGGATACTGGAGACAAGTATAAGTATCGAACATCAAAACATACAGATGTTTGCATGAGGTAGTTTATAATTGCTAACATGTGTGACCTTATTACTCAGACATTTTGATTTTTTATATTTTCGCTCGGTCCAACAAGTCTACAATGATAGCTGTGTCACACTGGTTTCGAATGGCATTCCGAAATAGACCATTATTGGTTGAATACATAATAAGACTTTTGAATCGTGCCATCAGCTCACATGAATCCACAATTAGATGTTGTCATTATGTGTGGCGGGGTGTGGCTTCTAGACCAGTGTGACACAGGTGTCATTGTAGATTTGTTGGATGGAGTGAAAATTTAAAAAATCAAAATGTCAGTTAGGATAGTGGAAATAGTGTCTTAATGTTAGTCCTACATGTCTATAGGTAGGCTATAACACCAGTCATATATTGTGACTATTGTCATATATATATGTTTTGTTACTGCACATCTCTGTCACATTGAAAGTACACAAAAACAGAGTGTGTCTTCCATACAAGCTCAAAACCAAGTCTTTAAGGAAGGACATAAATTGGTAAGATACATATATCTAAGAATTTACCAGAAACACACACACACACACTCTCTCTCTCTCTCTCTCTCTCTCTCTCTCTCTCTCTCTCTCTCTCTCTCTCTCTCTCTCTCTCTCTCTCTCTCTCTCTCTCTCTCTCTCTCTCTCTCTCAGGTAACTATTTGGATGATTGATTACTCTTTATGCATGTACAGTTATTTAATTTGGATAAATCTTTAAATTATACACTATATATGCACATTTTTCAATTTCATATTTTAAAACTTAAAGCCTGTATAAATCAACACAAATTGAAATGCATATAAAATAAGTTCTTGGTTTTCACACTTCATCATATCAAATTCTGTTGATTGCTTGGTTTGTTTATGTATACGATATCTCACAGGTACTGGCTCTCAATGTGTGTATATATTTCATTGCTGTAATGATGTGAAAATAATACCAATTTACTACCAATGATAGAGATAATTGAATTATTAATATTGCACCAAATTATTCATAATTATATTTCATGTCAAAAGATCCATGGTAACTTCTATTTTCAATTCCAGATAGACTCATATTCATACTTTATTTAATATCATATTTTATATCCATGATTTTTTTCATAAATTAAAATGCTGTAAAAATATGAATAGAAAGTTGTTTTTTAATAGTAGAAAAAGATGACTTTCAATCAAAGTGATCGTAAATTGCTGCGTAATGAAAACTGATCTGAACTGTTGATGTGTTTTGACAAGATGATTACGGAATTGTCAACACAATAAGGTACACTTAATCATGACAATAAGAAACTTTTCCCACAGAGAGTTAAGTTAATTCATGAAAAAAATTACATTATTATGAGTCCGAAGGATGTGATTATTGACCATTGATTGTCTACTATGATAACTCTATTTTCGTAAAATTTAATAAAATTGATATTATTTTCACATCTTGGCTTATATATAGTATCCTCAATTTCAAGACACTTACAGTGTAAGGATTATTTCATGGAGTTTGGGCTTATTATATAGTACTGGCCTCGTAAATGGGATGCAATATTTGATTGTCTGTGAAGTTGAAGATTGGTTAAATGAAGTATCATACCATGTATGGTTATCTCCATACAGTAAACATAAGCTTAGCTTAATTTCAAAATTGGAAGTTTCTATCTCCCTCATCATGTCATATCTCTGTATTTGTTACGTCATGGTTAGAAAAGGGTTCTGCCTTAAAGCAGGAAATGTGAATTTAGTTTATCTGCATGTACACTTTCCCAAGCTGTCATTTATGAGTATGGTGACCTGGCTACACAAAGTTAGATGGTCTTCAAATGAATTCTGTCTTGACTTAAAAATTTTCCACAATTTCTTCTTTGCAGGGATTGTGTGCATATGTGTGTGTTAGGGAGAAGGTGCAGAGTGTAAGAGTGTGTGTGTGTGTGGGGGGGGGGGGGGCAATGGCTAAGGTAGATGGGGATACAGTGTAAAGGGTGTATGGAGGTTGTGACTGACTCTCCATTTCTTCAATCTGGTGTAATAAATTGTCATTTCTAAGTCATTCAGAATGTTAAAGTACAATTATGAAATGATATGTTAACAAACATGTACTCATACATTATATTTCTAAATGCTTAAAAAACATTTTTTTAACAGACTGACCCATAATTTTTAAAGTTTTATTATAAGGAACACAGAATTAAGTAGTGGATTATGTATACCATAAGCCAAATTATCGGCATATTTTATTAAGCATATAATAGCAGATAGTTACTTTTAGATAGTAACAAAGTGCTTGGGGAATTAGCACCTATGTGTATTCCTAACACAAGTCTTAAATGGGAAACAAATAAGTACTTTATTCGTGACTAAAGAAGTATGAATTTCACCTGGAGCCCTGTAGGGGTCAGTTATGGAGGATAATTGTAATTCATACCACAATGTGAATAATTCATTCATACTGATAGATATGTTATGGATACCTTGTTTGCCAGGTATTAGTCTTGTCAACAGACATCTTGTATTACATGCCCGCAAACAGTCTGCAGTGGATTTTTATAATTTTACCTTCTGTCGATATATTACTCTTTGTCTCTCTTTTAGACAAGATAAATGTTGTTGTGATGTATGAATTCAGATTAGGGATGATATCAGTTGGTTTTGTACCACATGGTGGTCATGATGTGTATACTGATTTATTACTGGGTTTTAGTGATTATACTTCTACATTCATCCTTGGATGCCGAGGGCAATGGGAAATAAAGACTTCCTTGTGATCTATAGTTTGTCATCCTTGACAACTTTGAGATCAAAAGTGCTCCAACACTACACAGTCGACACTACATCATGCCATCTACACATCCTGTCCACCCCATCATATAAACATGTGTTACCTACATGTAGGTTCCAACAAATCATGAATTATGAGTCTAGTTTGGTCTGCAAAATCAATACAGGGGTTAAAGATGTCATCGAACATAAAGTTGACATGGGAATAGCAACTTTTGCATCATACTATCACACATTCAGGTAAGAATATAGAACAGTTGACTGATTGCACAAAAGATACATATCTACCCTGTGAGAATGATCAAAAGAAACATTGAAAATTTTGGACTACGTTCTGTATAGTAGTGTACTTTATGGAGCTTGAAGTACATGTAGATGTAACAATTATATGGAGTTCTAGTGAAGAAGTAAGGTGCAACAGAAAGTATATAGTATAAGAACTATGACTAACAAATTACATAATTGTACATAAACTGGTAGGCTGTGTGCATTCCTGTGTTATTAGACACTAATTTAACCTTGTTAAATATTCCATACATCGCTTTTGTATACTCTCAAAGAACTTTTTTTTTGTTAAAAACATTTCTAGTGGTTGTTAAACTAAAGGGAATGCCACTGCAGGAAACAAAGTCATTTCTGTAAACCTTGGGTTCTAACGAATTATTGCAGGAATTCACATCACATAAATTTCACGCAATCATCAAGGAAAGCCAAATTGATGTTTGCTTCATATTCGTTGTGCTAGGAGATATGCAGTATTGCCTCATGGGAGTTTTCAAACACACATATGTATAACATGTATAATATTCATCACTATTTATCTGAAGTTAATAAGCACTTAAGGGTAATGAATATTTATTGTGCATCTAATACATTTTGTCTGATTACTCCCATGAGGCAATGCTGGAATACTGCTAAGACAGTCACAATGTTAAGTAAAACAAGTTTCACTTTTGGTGTTTTTTGGAAATCTTATGTGATGAAAAATCAGGAAGTGACTCTCCAGAACCCAAAGTTTCACTTCGTTTTCTTGGAGTAGCTTTCCCCTTTAAGAGTTGAGACAAATGTTGAAACTTGTAATTTGTTTTAGGAGAATTTTACTTCCTAATTTGATGTTTGTCAGGAATTTACAAATGATATGAAGGTATATTTGTATTTTTCAGATTTCTATATAAATGTATGAAATTTAAAGCAAATTGTTGCTTGAATATGATCTCAACTATATTACTAAATGTAGTAGCTATCAATGTTGATAAAAATGACTTCACAAAATTGAACAAAATCAGTATTTTATTCTAATTAAAAGCTGCACTAGCTGGTACTGGAATGGTAATGGTAGAATTTTAAATACAGTGTGTAGCTAAAAATCAATTTGATTAGGTTTATTGTAGCATATTATGTGCACAGCTGCTCATTAAGCTTAATACTAACAGGTGATTCATAATGTGTTTAGGGGTGTATGATATTATGAGTATCTCATTATATCTAACTAAACCATTTTGAAAAAAACATTTCAGTTGCAGCTAGTGCAGTACCAAGAAAAACATGTCGTTAACTGAAAATACTAAATTGCAAAGTTGATCAAATTGTAGTCCAAGTTAACATAAAGTATGTATGTAATACAGACAGAAATGTGTCAGTGACTGAAAATACTGCATCAAAAATTGGGGAGTCAGACATGGGTTGATGTATAATTTATAGACATCATAAAAGTAGTCTTGTATATGTTGAACTCAATCTGATTAAAATCCGATGTATTGCACCGGTACACTTCGTGATTTCTTTTTGGCTGTTATGTTTACTGTCGTTTGTTCTTTTCTGAGTACTCGTTACATACACCTGACACAACACCATTGGTTTTCCATACCAAAAGCATAATGCACCGAAACGAGCATAAGCACAGAGCGCAGACAACAATTTTATCATTATTGTTCAGTTGTTCCCTTTCTTTCAGTTTTGAATATTTAGTGTATATATTGTTAGACGGATTCTGATTGGCTACTCGTAAGTACGAGATTTGGTACAGAAATGCCTATGGTGTTGTGTCATATGTATGTAACGACGCTCACAAAACAACAAACGACAGTAAACGTAACAGCCAAAAAGAAATCGTGAAGTGTACAATACATCAGATTTTAATCAGATTGTGTTGAACTATAATCCTATAATTCTACATCTGGATGTAATATGTATGTTTTTCCTCCTGAGCAACCATTATTATTGATTCGTATGAAGCAAAAAATGGTCATCATTCAACTATCTTCAGGCCAGACATTAGGCAGTCTGACATGATGTCTGTAGAAAGTGGAAAAAAGTAACATCCTGGAGAGTGATGTCGAATAAATGTATAACAAGTTAAATCATTTTTAATTTTAGTGACCTTGTGTTTTATTTTTAGATCTAGATATGGGGTCTATACAATTTTATTTTGTCAGTGAATGAGTATAGTAATGACTTGAATCTTTTACCAGTTTCACTCCTCAGTGGGCTTTATCAAGAAGTTTGATTTGATGTAGGAGTGGAGAATTTTTCCTGAAGAATGAAGTTGAATAAAAGTCTAAGGGTGCTCATACTTAATTCTGTGTTTCTCATTGCAATACCTTAAAATGGTAGGTATGTCAGTCGGTTAGTCGGTTGGTCAGTCAGTTAAAATTTTAAAAAATACAAGAAAAAGTAAGTGTATTTTAACAGCCTGAATGGTATAGAAATGACGATTAAAGTCTGAAGGAAACTTGGAACCAACATTGTGTTTTATTAAATTTCCTGACTTTCAGTAATAAACAATAATTTTCACTCTGATACATACTCGTGGGGTCGCCATCTTACAATCAGTGATATTGCAATTTTTTCTAATCCTGCCGTGGCGGGTGTCAATTAAAAAAAAATAATTTGCTGGAATTAAGAATTATACATATGGTCCATATACTACCAAGGTCTGCCATAAACTTTAGGTTTTATCATATGCCCTATGTAGCCTCAAATTGGCATGTGCCAGGGCATGATACAGAAAATTCTGGTAAAGGTTGGCTGTGCATGCTCTCGATTCAATTATACTATAAACATTACTGGGTATAAAGTGTAAAGTGAAGGATGAACAATTTGTAAAGAATATGTAATGAATCTTTATGATTGAAATCATCTATGCTTGACTGTAAAACCTCCTTTTAAAGGAAATTCTCCCTCTTCACATTTCATTAATTAAGTTCCTTCTAATCCTAGATAAGTCTTTTAGCGAGTAAGATATCAAATTCCATCATTACTTTGTCTATATGCTAATGAGCTGATTTAACATGCATTATCAATATTTTACATTCATATGAATTCAATGAAGTGCTGTATTCTCAAGATATAAAATCATATCCTCCCAAGGAGACATTTTAGTAAAATCCTATAAACTATCGATAAGTAGTCGATGTATCGTAGAATTTAGTATTTTCTTTGATTTTGATTGTGTGAATATTAAATAGGCTAACTGTGTCACTGTACTATTGCAGTTCCCCAAGTTACAAAATAGGCAATGTAATAAAATTTAACGATTTGTGATGGAAATATTACCCAACAACCTGGGTATCTGAGTAGATTTTCTCTACTTTAATTGCGCTGTTAACACCATGGTTATAAGGCACAAAACTTACTCTTGTGGCGGTTCTTCAGAGATGTTTGTGTACAGTTTTAAAGTTTCATGACATGTTTGCCATAGGATATGTTTTTCTGAGAAACTGCCAGGTGGATGAGTCCTCTTTATCTGCTCACAAACATTGTTGTCATGGATACAGAGCTTAATCCAAATTTAATGTGTCTGAATGTCGTAAAGCATAACATGAACATTTTGCAATCGATGAACAGCAGCATTCAACTGATTCAAAATGATTGCATCATTAAAGAGTTATAACATTACAGAATTCCCATTTTATGACAGCAGGTGGCAGATATTACTTCATATAGTTATTGCTCATTTTGTGTATTGATGTATGTAGAATATATTAAAATGACAATCTGGACAGGATTGGAATAATTTTCCATATTTCTTACACATTTGCTGTATTGTGATTGAAGTGACACATTCAGAAATGTGGAATATCAAGATCTTTTAGAACGTGATACATGTTTACAATGTCATTGTATATTACATGAACTGTACATGTGATAAAAAGGCTGCCAGGTTGGACAACCATGTAGAGTCAATTGATTTAATACTACTAATTTAAAAGTATATATAAGGAGGAGATTTTGTTATTGATATTGACCTATTTTCAGTAGCACTACAGGGATATGAAAGTGTTTGTCCATCCATCCATCCATCCCAATTCCATCCATCCGTGTATCCATCTATCCACCCCGATTCCATCCATCCATGTATTCATCCATCCTTATATCTATCCATTCATCCATCCGTCCATCCATCCATTCATCCATCTACCCATAATGCAGCCTGCAATCCTCTTTTAAGGACCGCCGACAGAGCTATTGCAATAGTTCATCCAGAATACATTACATAAATCAAACTATGTCAGAGAGGATGACTTCCAGTATGGTGTAACTGGATGGCAGTGTAAATTTATCTATTGATATTGTTGCCTTTTCATCTGGTCTTGTTAAACATTGCTTTCACATTGTTTGTAATCTCTTTTTGTGTGGTATGTAATGTTTTTTTGTGTGTGTGGTAACAGGACCCAGGTGGAAATCAGCTTCTGTTGTTTCCTGGCTACCCTGTTCTTAAATAAATGTTACTACTACTACTACTACTACTACTACTAGAACGAAGAATGGTCAAATGATGGCATTTAACATTTGATGATGCAAGGAACCAGACAAATATTTGAATAAATTTAGATTAAGTTAGCTTTAGACGTTAGAGAATTGAGTGAAAAGTACTCAACTGACAAGATGCTTAGGAAATTGTTACGTAATTAGACTAGATGATAATGGTATTAAAGTGGAAGAGTTTTTAAGTAAAACGTGTATGTGGACAAAGGTGAATAGTAAATAATCATGTGTGCGTCCAACCAATATATTTATAACAAACAGAATGACGAAATTGATTCCACTTAAACCTGGCACAAAGGTGACAGGGTCATGTACATGTAATTTATTTCACTGACTTTAATATCAAAATTTGAATCACAGATTGAAGCATATGCATTGATGCATACAAGTATTCATATATATTGTATGCAATGATGTAAGCATGAATTCCATGATATAGTTTTGACACCAGACAAATTATTTACATGACTGTATATTAATTGTGGTATGGCTGAGCATATTACATTTTTCTTGGATGGTGAGTGCATGTGCATATGTGTGTGTGTGTGTGTGTGGGGTTATAAGTATTTTTCATTGGATCATACTTGTGCATTTTGACATCAGCTTTGCTTGCAAGCATTTTGAGCTGTATATATTTGATATTCAAAATGATCATTGAAAAGTACAAATACTGCAATTGTTTCCCAAAAGATTCACCATATACATGATGTACATGTATAAAAAAAACAGCAGGCCAATGTATTAAACATAGAATATTTATTGATGGTCTGTTAAAAAGGGCAGGCAGACGCAGACAGTGACAGGATATAGACTTACATGGCAAGTAGCTATAGTGACCTACTAGACAAAGTTATGACTTGCTAAACGTTGAATTAGTCAAGATTTCCATTCCAAGAGACAAGTAAGAACACATTATCATTAGCTGAATTGCTTCTCCTAGGCATTGATAACACTCCTTGAATTGACTTGATTTCCATGTGGAATGGGTTTGAAAGAGTGTACTGAACATTTACGTTGTCAAAATATTGTAAATTTATGGGATGACAACATTAAATTGTTATCAAATATGTACATGTGATTGAACATGAAGATGCTTCAGCATGTCCACTGTGAAAATAAGTAAATCAAAATAGGACAGTACAATATAGTTACTTTGACATGGTAAGTGGGAAAGGAATGCGACATTTAGACTGATCAAAACGTCACATTTGTTTCCAATTTACCGTTCTAAAGTAACTATATTGTACTGTCCTATTGATTCTTGGAACCATGAACAATATATTCTCCATAACTCAAAATAAACCAAAAAATATTTTCTTAACATTAATCCGGTATTTTGAGAATATTTAGCTCATGTTATTCCCATATTTTCATCATTAGACCATAGCAATAGATACACATGTCTTGCAGGCATGGTTGGTGTGGCTTGCATATTACATCCATATAATTTGCATAATTAATTAGATTTACCAATTATGTGATATATTTCATCTAATGTAAGAGAACATGCTGTGTTCATTCCTCCACACTTGACTACACTTCCAATTTTATATACAGACAATGTTAAAGGGACATACAGCCATATAATAGCATGACTTTTTTTGTCCTTACGGAAGGTATTACTTTTTTTTTAATGGAATCAGCATTCTGTGTGATTCTGTATCACATTTCCTTTCTAATCTGTACTACATGTACACGACATCCAACATGGAACCAAACAAGCAATTTAGAATATTTTATTTGCACACAAACTTTATGATAGCTTTTAATCAATTAACTGAAACAAGCCTGTAATTTAAAAATCCTGTTCAACTTCATTTCACCAACTGAAAAGAAACACATTACATAAATCCATGAAATGGATGACTTTTAGTTGTCAGCTACTCCTGTTCATCTTATTTGTAAATTGTGCTATCTTTTACTTTAATTCCCCCAGCTTGTCTTTAACTCCAGGCATCTGAAATGTCCAGTTTAACTTGAGATCTAGATATGCTAAGAGAGACTTGTGCAATTTCCAAACACATCAGGAATGTATTTTGAAATTAGATGACATACACATATCTGCTGTCGGAATGAATGGCTCTGCCTGTAATTTCCACACAGATTTGTACCTTGTTCAGAGATGTATTGAAGTTTGAAGCTGCTGGCTGCAATAATGATCATTACATGAGTTGTGTTTCTACACCTGAGAATGAGATTTCAAAAAACATGATTTGAACGAATCTCTAGGTGTTTCTTTGAATAGTGTGTTCACACTAGACTGCGGCCACACACAAACATAGCTAGAAAGGTGTTGCACAAACAAGAGGTGTGAACAAGTTTTGACACAAAACAAGCTTGGGGGTGTATACATCAGTTGTGAGAATATTTGAGGCATCTTTGGTGGCATGTGAACATTGCAAAGATAAAAAGAGAAAATCAAAGTACTTGTAATGTACATTAATCCTGTCATCAATTGATCACAAAATGATAACATAGGAAAATGTTTGCAGTAAATGAACACAACAACGGCTTGAATCTTTGACTAGTTTCGCACCTCATTTTTTTAAAAGGTTTATGCACAGACCATGGAGTGATGTTGCCTCTAGTTTCTCATCCTGTTCACTTTGAGGGTCCATGGTTTACATAACGATAGTGAACTTTGACAGTGATTAGATCACATACCTGAGAAGTTACACTGAAAAAGAAATTGATCAGAGGAAATGCCACTCTTTTGGGCATAACTTACATTTCATTGATCTGATCTCTTTTATTTGAACAATTTTTCATCTACACACCCTAAGTAAAGTTCCTACCAAATTCCAAGGGAATTAGTCTGGCAATTGTGTGACTTTAAGTTGTTTAAACACACACACACACACACACAATCACACATATATACATTTTTTGATATCTAAAGCACTACGTACTGAACCTTTCAGTTCAGTTGTGCTAAAAATTAATTGTCTCAAAATGTTATTTTTTGTAAAAGATTTCCTGTGAAAAACATTAAAAGATAGTTTGACAGCTATTCTATCATTCTACTCATCTAATTGAAACGGATTACTTTATCTACTTGTACTAATTACTCCAGGGTGACTTAGTTGGAATAATTGTTTTTATCTGGCAGTCACGAACTGAAAACAACTTACAGGGATAAAAAAAGATTATAATGTTATCATTCCGCCCTCTTTTCCTTGAGTCTAATTGGGATTTTCCGGAATGTCAAATTTCACAAACTAATCATGCAATCATTAGATGTCATTTCCTATTCAGGAATATCAGTTTTTCAGTCGGCAAGCAGTCGTGAAATCATATGAATTTCCAGGAAAACAATTATATCTGATGATGCCTTCTCATCTAAATAACCTTTTACATGTAATATATTCAATGTTAATGTGAAGGACGTGTGGATAGGTTCCTGATGCTTTTTTAATTGATGAATGAATCTTGTTTTTATTATTGATCTTGAGGTAATTTTTTCACTTGATTCTTGTGTTTTCCCTTGATCTTAAGAGATATTCTCTTAGCTTGATGGAAGGATGGAAATAGGTTCCTGCTGCTTTTTTTTGATCAGCGAACTTAACTCCTGTTAAACATGCATGAGCCATGTTGAACAAAAAAATATGGAATATAAACTCTGTCATTCTACATAACAATGTGTGTCTATGTCATGACAACACATGGTTACATAACTGGTTCTGCTACATATGAAATATGAGTCACAACGTTCAAAATTTCCATTACTTTTCCTGATTTTTCCTGATTTTTCTTTTCTTGATATTACTGGTGTTAGTATTATTATGTTATTCTCCAAAATTGTTCTTCATTCAGCCAGAAAATACTCGTGACCTAAGGGTTGTCACTATGCAGTAACCCTTTGGTAGAAAGAGGATGAATAATAATCACAAATATACATTTTACAACCTGTTCATTCAGTTCAGTTGTATGAAAGTCTGTATATGGAAGAGAAATTTGAATTTTAAGTGCTAACAACTGTGAGTGTCATTAGTGTCGTTTCCTATAGTTTCTTAAGTTTATATTATTAATATGTTAACGTCGTAAACCACAAACCTCTTTTAATACAGGACCATCCAAAACGTACCTGCCAAGAGCTTGCAGAGGTTCATTGCATCAGCTTTGTAATTATATGTGATCTGGCATGTTAGAATGATGTGTGTTTAATACTAGAGTTGACAATCTTACTATACATGTATATGTATATGTCACATATCTAGATATCTTGCATATATCTGTACATATGTCTGCTTCATAAAAATACTAAGTTTCCAACTCTAGGTGGCTTTGTTTTACTGCAAATATGTAGTCCAGAATTATGTACTTTGAAATTTCAAAGCTTTTTCTTATTACTGGTAGGCAACTTTTTAGTGAATAAAATATGCAGAGTTGGTAGATAAGAGCTGCAAACCGGATTTCTGGTTTCATAGAGATAGTTTCAGTTGTTATCAATTTTTTTCAACTGCAGGTTGCTTTATCTTTTGAAAATCAGACTTTTAGTTTTTCAATTGTTTCCTATTGTGAATACAACTCTTAAACATGTTGGTTTTGGTATACAGAAAAACCAGGACCAGCATCCACAAATACTCAAAACAAAATTTTCAGTAGATATTTGAAGATGTTATCAAGTTTCTATATTCTATATTTTATATGAGACTTTTAATTGGAAATTTTCAATTTTGTACTAACTTACTTCTTATTAGTATAAGTCTTATACTAATAAAAAGTATGTTAGTACAAAATTGAAAATTTTCAATTAAAAGTCTGATATAAAAACATGTTGGTTTTGGTATACAGAAAATCAGGACCAGCATCTACAATTAGTCTAACGAGAATTTTTTCTAGCTACATTCATTGGTGTAATGGAGATTTCCTCATTATTTTTGCTACACATATACTAAATTTTATCATATATTCGATATACCTATTTGTGTGTGTGTATAATTATATTATATATTACATATATGAATATATAGACTTGATCAAAAGAATAAGGATGTTATAAGTAACTTATTACTCAGAGTTTCACACTTCCTCAGTGATCATCAGGCAATATATATATAACATAATATCAAGCAAGATGCTCAGGTGTCGCTACACTGTGTTACATGTTGTTGCGATCATCAGATAACTAACAGTATAGTTCTTTATTGTGTAAAGACTTCTGGGTATCTTGCTTGATAGTATGTTATTTATACCGCTCTACATACTATTTACTTCAGCATAGACATTTTACATATAATGAATATAGTATATATTGTTTTAGTAATTTTCCGGAATACCAGGTCATAGTACTGCTGATGGTGAATTATGCTTCAGTTAGGTAGGAATATTTCAGGTACAATTTTGTACTACATGCATAAAACATGTCCTATGTATTAAATCATGTAAACCAATACAACCCTCTATCAGTGCATAGTTTAAAATATATTTTTTGTAAATTTTCGTATTGTTCTTTAAATTTGCAGGCATTGGATTATACTCAACCAACTTATTTTAAAAGGATAATATTCTTCTAAAAAACTGGACAGTACAGAAATATTTTGAAGAAATACACTTGGAAGGCAGAAAGGTGAATTCACATTTTTATCAATTACATGATTGTATGTTATGTCTTACTTTATAATGTAGATGAAACCCGCTAAATGTAATGATCTTGTATCTGGTGTGGTCTGAGGTTTATGAAAAGTAGTCTTCAACAGAATACTCGGTAGCCTTTTTAGGAAAGAAATAGGCATTTATAAAGGAAATGTAAGTGGTTATAAAATCACTGTAAAGTTAGGTTAAATCACTCTACATTCACTTGCTTATTATGTCATATGTTTTTCTAGTGTAAACTAAATCTACTGGACTGGCTTATGTACTATTGATACTTTGTTGATACAAGTTTTATGTAAGCTATGTCTTCAAAAGAAAGCTTAGAAAACTGTTAAGGCAAGAAATAGGTTTTAGGGAAATGTAAGTGATAGTGATCATAACATTCTGTTGCTAAGTAATAACAATTCAGTACACCACTAACGATGCTGATGAGATAATTATAAAAATTTGGGATTTGCTTCTAAGAAATATTTGACTCTATGAGTAGAAATTTTCATTATTAGTGTATAAAATGACTTCTGTCTCAAGTTTTTAAGTTTGTCTGATGATTTAGTAATGATTTTAAAGTTGTCGTGGTATTACCAAGTAATTGTATAAAATCTGCTACAGACCACTTTTGTCCTCCATCATTAAGTAAAACGTTTTGTGTTTGTTTGGACGATGTTTTCTTTAATTGTACAATGCATTACTTTGAATGAGTTATAAGTTGTACCACTTTAGAAAAAAGACTACTGCTGACATTGTTAAATGGAGACATCGTGTCTTCTGTAGAGATCTCAAGAAGACTTTGGGAATAAGATATGATGGACACAAAGATATCTTTTGAATATGATATCTGATGCAAAATAGCTAGACAGGATTCTGTTAGAAGTACCTGTACATGTACTGGATGTGATTTGTTTTAACAAGTTAATACAAAGGATGCGTTACTACTGAAGTACCAGTCGTAAATTTGCTTAAAGGGACTTTGGTTAGATCTGAACATGTGTTATGTTGATTCTGTATTTCTCATGAAGAACACCGTAATTAGTAGAAAGCTGGTGTTGATCGTAACCTTGAATGGTTTGACTGACTCATATACTAGTTCAAAAACAGCAGAACTAATGACACAGACATGCATTGTTGTGAAGTAGATGCATGTGGTCATGATGTAGAATGACTAGGGTATAAATTCCATATTTTTTTGTTCAACTTGGGTTATGCATGGTATAATTAGTTGTTATTCCCCAATATGTTTCTTTGTTCAGCCAAGAAATATATGAGTGACCCAGGGGTGTTTGTCACTCCAAGTCACTAGAGAAGAATGAAGAAAAAATATTGGAGAATAACATAATTACACCACCAACAATAATATCAAAGAAAATTTTTTGAAAGTATAATCATGGTGAACTTGAATGGTTTGACGCATATTTCGCTCACACCAGAAGCGGTGATGTAGACAAGCGTTGTTGTGACATAGAATTATCAGAACATAAATTTCATATTTTTGGCTTTAATGGCTATAATAAATAAACTTTGATAAGGCCAAATAAAAAAAGTTGTTTGGTTCCGGTTACCCGACCACACCTAGTTTTCTCGCCGACCCTAAACACTTTTTTTTTACGTATTCTAGAAAAATAATAATAAAATCATGAAGTCTCGCAAGAAATACTGGATGCGGAAACTGACATCAACTTAAAAACGCAATATAAAACTATTCTTCCAATCTGTAATGGCTGCACATCTGATAGGAAGAAATAAACGACACAGAGACGTGGGAAAACAATGGAAAACCTGAACCAGACATTCACACATAAAAGAAAAATATATAATGAAATAAAATAAAAAATCTACCTACCCCACCTATGTTAAAATTGAATGTAATCGGAACCACACATTTTTTTTATGCCTAATCAATACTTTACATGCCAGAATTTAGAAATCTAGAAAATAGCACAACAGTTGTTACACACATGATTCTCACCTGTATCATACAAGTAATTTTATATTGCCTTGTAATTACAAAATACCATTTGTCTGATTTTTATCAAGTTATTCAGCCATATAGTTTTATTAGCTCCATTATTACCCACTGTGTAAATAGTACAGAGAATGACTTTTCATGTGGCTGTCATAACCTTGAGTATGAATTATGAGGTGTTGTCACAAGTGATCATGATAATTTATTACCTGCTTTTGTATCCCACCGTCACAAATGTCAAGTCAAATTTGTCATACATTATATATTTTTGATAGATATTAAACTCATATTGTGTGCAAATAAGTCACAAGTGCAATTTGTATGTTTTTGTTGAAAATGTGTATTTGCAATTCGTGTTCACTGTCTGGTTGACGTAGATTTAAAGTCTTTTATTAATGACTGATTAATTTTCTGATATAGATTCTATGGCTAAATACATTTTAGTATTTGGTAAGACCAGGATTTTAATAACCTGTATGTAAAATGATGGGTTTTCCATTTGTCATTTGATATTTAGGGTGAGAGTCTCCATTTGTTTGAAGTTGACCTTAATTCCAGAAGAAGTAAAAGATGTAATCTTAGTTTTTAATACGGAATGCTGAAAGAGTTTATGTGTATTACATATAAACTCTCAGCATTTCGTATTAAAAACGAAGATTACATCTTATTCATGGTTTAGCTTGCTTATGGCATGTGCTAGTATCTGTGCTACATTAGCACCTCATTATCACTGATCTGGAATTTGTAAAGGAATTGAAAAGGGAAATGTTTGGGTGTTGATAATCAGTAAATGATCACAACGATTAGCAATATCACTAGAATACAGAAATTAGGTTGATTTATTTTGGTTTTGTACTTGTCATGTGTCAAATGGATACAGTTTGTTACACATTATGGTCTTTTGTACACAGTTTAAATTTGGCTTCATATTGCAATGTACTAAACAGCAAAAACATAGTGAATAATATCTAGCAACTAGTGCTCTCATCAGGAAGTCAACCATGATAGAAAAATGACATTATAATACATTTGTCCAAGTTTTTGGTCAAATACATTGAAAAACACACAAATAGTTGTGGTTTATCATTTTTGTGTATATTTTAACCATCTCACACTCTTTGTGGAGTAAGGTAGCACCCCTACCAGGAAGTCATTTATGATATATGGTTTAAAAGAAATCAGTTCCAGAAATATATACTACAGTCTGTGATAATGATATGCAAAACATGGCTTGATTTTGATATTAATATTGAAGTGATCCTGAAGATCAAAGCCAAGGTTAAAGTTCGCTGTCTTAAAATAAAGCTTACACCTGATGATATGGGGAATAGACACTTGATTGGAGTTTATTATAGTTTTGCGTTATGCAAATTTTGCTTTTTGATGACAAATATGGCTGCCATTTGGTCTAATTTGCATATGTTGAAAAACAACTGTGATGTGCATATATGCCATATGATGTGTCACCTTTGTGCCAGGTCTGATTGAAATCAGATTTGTCATGTCTAAGAAGTGACATATTACAGATGCACTAAGAGACAGAACCCATTATAATAGCCCTCGTTTGTCTGATTTATTCTGTGTTCATATTTGATCCCTACTATCGTTATGTGTAATAGACTAAGACTTGCTTTTTTGATAAGTTTTGGTGTGTAGCAATAACTCATGTATATACACTTTTGTACACTGACAAATTGTAGTTGATAAATGCAGCGTCAGTTACAAGGATAACCATTTAACTGTAACATCCTTTTAGTTTCCCTGTCACAGACATTGAGCATATGGAACAGCTGATTTTGTATCTCCATCCATCCGTTGTCCATCTGTCATCCATCTGTAACTTGTACTTTAGGGTGACCCTATTTTTCCTCTTCTGTTTCTCATTACCCGACCAACCCAATTTTTCAGCTCCGACATCAAAATAGAAAAATATTGTTATTTTTGCCTGCCCTTACTATTTTGCAGAACTACCTCTCTGGTAAGAATAAGCAAGTGTCTGGACTGTCGATGCCATCTACAGTCATGGCAGTGATGACGACACTTGTTCACATTTCTTTCATGATGGTAGTTATTCCAGTAGGAGGGCTGAGAACATGCCAATTGTGTAGAGAAGCTGGGAAGGGCTTGTTACTAGGAATCCAATAAATGGAAGGTAGAGAGGAAGAAAAGAAGAGACAGAAAAACATGAAGATGGTGATTTTTTTTCTTTAAAATCGATCGACTGACTGACCAACGGCCCCCATAGTTGCCATTAAAGAGTATTGAGAAACATAAAAAAAAATTGGGTAACCCTTATCTTTAACTATGAAACATGCTGCATGCTAGTACAACAGCTTTTAAATTTCCTGTATCTAGGTTTGAGTTAATTGAGATTTATTCATGATAAGATGATATCTATTTCATCTTTACTAGGCATTAACATAATGCTATAAAACTACTGATTGTATCTGTAATAATGCAGTGCAGTTAATATGTACATATAACTGCAAATGATTGGAACGTCTGTTGAGTTTCACACCTCAGCTGACTTCATCAGGAATTACTGTTCCAATACAAAATAGTGATTCATGAAAACGTGACTAAAAGTTCTATGCTTGAGAGAGAATGATTGCCACAATAGAAGGTCATAACTACATGTACATGTACAATCACATAAACTAGCCTAGAATCATGGTGGGTTTTTTACTCTAATATATACGTACAAATCTACATCTATTTTATAACTTACCTATCTGTATTCTGTACAAGCATAGTCCTAGGATGACTATTAGTTATGCTTTCTACCAAACTAGAATGACTATAGAGTTTCAATTAGGCAGCGCAATGTTTATTCTGTCTCACACAAGGTGGTTTGTTACTAACTACATTAAACAAAATACAGACACTATAGCGAGCAAGCATATAAGATGATACATTATATCTGACTCAGTGAACACAAATCAACAGAGCTGTAGAATGAAACAGGGAAGATTCACACACAAACTGTTTATGTGTGTTCACAGTGAGATGAAATGTAACATTGTATGTGCATACACGCTATCAGTGTATTTTATTTGTGTAATTTGAAACAAAAAACGTGTGAAACATAAAAAAAACACTGCCTAATTTGAACTCTATGGTGTTTCTCACTCAGTGGTACATATGGAATAGTAGAGTCCAGCTCTCTGAGCCACTCTGACAAGCCACTGGTGCACAGTTATTTTGTGTTATGCTTCAAAATTTGGTGTTGTCATACTATGAGTCCATGTGGGGACTCACAAAAAAAGCCAATTTTTATCTCTGTTGTTGACCCGTAAACACAAATTTGTCTTTCGATATACAACCTAAAAATTTTCATTAAAGACTTATTTTAACTTGTTATTTCACTAGAAAACTAAAACACAAAAATAAGTAAGTAACTAAAGTACCTCCTTGTACATGAACACAATGTACCAGTCTGGTAATTAGAGAAAGTTAGTGTTTGAGAACTAGCTGAAGACTGAACATTTTCTAGTATTGAAAATATCTTGCTTTACAGTATGCTACACTGGACAGCAGTCAGAATTGAGATTAAGTCCCAGCGTAGGATGGATGGAGTTAAACATGTGTCTTCCACTCCAAGGATTAAGTCATTATCTGATTGGTTTTACAATTCTGAGTACCTCAAACCTCAGTCCTGTAATAATATTATTTTACCTCATGCTAGAGGGCCACAAATAAACACAGTAAAACAAGAAGTCGACCTATTACCCATATTCCTACACAGAACAGAAGATGAACAGTATTCGTATGTTAACCAAGAATTCCAATTATTTGTTATTTTTAAGACATGTTTCCTAGGTGATGAAATTCTATCTCAAATTGTGAGAATGCAGGCAGAAACAGTTTATTGTGGCTTCAGATATGTGTATGTAGAATTTATGTTTGAAATTTGCGAAAAGCCTTTTATAGTTGAAATGTTATTGCAAGGAATGATACAGCCAGACATGTAGATGCATATTGTGGTTTCTTTTAATGGGGTGCACCACAACTTCAAACCTATAGTAATGAAATAAACTTTGTTGAATAAATTTATACAAAGATCAGTCCAACTGCAGAGAGTGACCACTAATTTGTAGGTAGGTAGGTAGGTAGGTAGGTCAGATCTTACTGAGACACAAACTCAAGTTTATAACCTTTTTACTCAAATGACAATAAAGTGTGAGACATAAAACCATTAAACCAATCCAGTATATTTTAATGTCAATGCATACCACGTTTGGGGTCTACGTTTATAGGTGTTTGTCATCTGTGTGGACTGCCTGACTATTGTCAAAGTTAAATAAATAAAAAACTATAAATAATAATGTTTTATGACATTACAATTGTCTTCTGGCATTGTTAGAATAATTGATTGGATAGTAAGGATTTCCTAGATACATTTTTCTATGCATACTAAATTACGTCATTGATTTGTTTATAAGTTATATCTTAATGCTAGGTTTGAATTCAGTCAATTGCAAATGATGGTTAAGTAATACAAAGTGCTTCAGTACAAAGAATACCGAGATTACCTTTTAAATATGTGGCAAAATATTACGCCCCCAAGACACATAAACACAGCTTGCGCCTCCTTTAAGGAATTATATGTGTTTTTTTTATAAGGAACAAGCTTGTGGTTCCCAAAGTGATAAAGTGATTAAACTAACTTGGTTAAATCAATCACTTTGGGAACCGAAATCTTGTACGCTATATCAAATTTGATTTCGAGTCACAACAACAAGACCTGCAGTAGTTGTTAAATGTCATTAATCATGTATTATTCATGTTACAACAACTGTACACATCTTGTATATAAAGTATTAAATTAAACTACAAATTTTGTATTCTCATCTTACAACAGAAATTTTAATCACAAAAATGAAAATAAATTATCTATGAATTATTATGTAAAGACGTATAGTAGTAAATGCACCAATTATTTGTTTCAAATCATATGACTTTGAAGAGTTATAACCAAAAAAAAAATCAGTGGGAACTTGGGTAGAGTTTATATACATGTACTTAACCAATGTTACCAAAAAACAAAGCCTTTTAGTGGCCACATGGAAGACAATTTGGAATTTATTTTGGAGTTTTAATTTATAAAACAATTTTGTCATGACTTCCTACTTGAAAAATCAATGTCAAACAACATGTACCAAGTCTCTGTGTTTGTAACTCAATACCTTGCAAAAGATAAATGTGTGTACAATAACTGACCTGTTTTACACTTTTTTTTTTATAGCTTTTTGCAATGTATTGAGTTACAAACACAGACTTGGTATATGTTGTTTCACATTGATTTTTCAGGTCATGATAAAATTGTTTTACAAATTAAAAATCCGAACTAAATTCCAAAATCCTCATCTGTATGGCTATTTTAAACATATCAGAAACTGTACTGATTACTGTCAATAACCAAAACAGTCTTAAAATGGAATTATTACTTTGTTACAATTTATATCACTGCTGAGAGTAATAACACAAGATTTTACAGTGTTTTTATCATTCAAGTACATCACTAGAGTTCCTTTGATATGTTTCAATCAAAATGACAATTACGCAGTGATCTCTGACGATCAATGTTCACATTCAGGATATGGTTGTTCAAATTATTGATGCCCTATTGAGGAGCAATGGACCATGTGATTGGGCCATAAATATAAAAGACTTTGTTTCATGGTTTTCACTTTTTAATCTGTTATGTTTATGTAGTTTTGAGTTCTCCTCAAGAATTATGCTTTTCAACAATGGCTTACATAAAAAAACAAACAAAAATAATTTGGTATCATTGTATATGTTCATTAGCATGCCCTTCTAGAACAGAACAAACAGTTTCACAAAGTGTTTGATTAAAACAGGTGGGAAGACCTTCATTGGTAATGAAATTCTGATCATATAATTAGAATTGAACCATAAAATGAAAATAATAATAATGTTCTCGTGTTTTAGTGAGAATAGGTTATACCGTAAAATTCCTAATTGAAGCTGAGGCTTATGTTAGAAAATCTATTTTGAAATGAGGGTCAATAGGACTTGAAGTCACCATGTGGTTTCTATTGAGAACTTTTGTCAACCTTGATGAAGACCACTAAACTCTTAAAGTGACCACATGGATGAGAATTGGGTAATACTATTTAGTTTGGATTTTTAATTTATATGATAATTCTGTCATAGCTTCCTTACTTGAAAAATCAATGTGAAACAACATGGAAAAAGTCTGTGTTTGTAACTCAGTACATTGCAAAAAGCTCCAAAATGTACGTACAGTAACAGTGATTTTACACGTTGATTAATATGTTGCAATTTATTAAGTAACAAAGTAGGACTTGGCATATGTTGTTTCACATTGATTTTTCAAGAAGGAAGGCACGATAAATTTGTTTTAAAATTAAAAAATCCAAAAATAAATACCAATCCTCATCCATGTAGCCACTTTTAACAAAAACACTGTACATGTAGATCAATAGTTTCCAGATCAGCTGCTAAATATATCAATTTATTGATAGTTCAAAGGTTAATGTAACAAGGATGTAAGATTATATCCTTAATAAATATAAAGTGATATTGTCTTCAGGTAAATTCTCCTGTCCAAATGAAGGTGCCATGTGGTTCAAAACATGTTGATTGTTACATTTAACTTAAAATAGCAGAGTGATATTTATATCAGTAATTATACTGCACTGCATGAAAGTGTGGCGTTTCAGGTTCCGTATAGATGACAGTCACACAACGGAATCGCTGAAAGTCCAGAAATACTGCATTTTCGTTGTATGAATGCCATGCATACGAAACCGGATACGCCACTTTCAATGCAGTGCTGGCAGATAGCATAGCTGTATTATCCATTGTATGACAAACACAAAATTTTAAACATAAAATTATATGATCTTGAGAAAAATATAAGTTTTACGAACTCATCTTTTAAGTATGACATCTATCTAAAGTATTTTTGTGAATTCTCGTTAAATGAAAAAGAATTTTACAACCTAGGTACATAATTGAAGTAACAATTGTATGATTTCTTGTTCAATATCATAGTTCAATGTTTATATTACATTCCACATGCTACACATGCATTACTACAAGTATTCAACTTTCTCTTTTGATGCTCTAGCATGAGGTAAAATGTTATCACACATATCAACAATTGCAGAATGGTGATTAATTCTTTTGATACATTTTAATTAACCTCAATAAACTATAACTATCTTGTGCAGACAAAACTAGAAAAACATCATATATAGATTTGTTGTATCGACTGGTTCTTCATAATCCAAACTTGGTCCATATGTTTGTTTTCATACCACAAGCTAAGCTATATTGATTCTGGTGTCAAGAGTTGATACGGATTAACAAAAAAGATTATAATTTAAATGTGGAGATTTGGGATTGTTGTTATCCTTCATATTTCTGCTCCAAGCCAAAGTGCATCTGCCAAATGTTTACTGCACGAACCCAAGTACATTTGTTGTACATACTAGTGTCATATGGTGGGTCAATCTGATTAAAATCTGATGTACATTTACATGTAGTGTACACGGTGTAATTTCTTTTTGGCCACTTTGCTCTTTTGTGAGCACTCATTACATACATTTGGTTTTCCCAAGCCACACAAGAGCACTGAGTGAATTCACTCAACGAATGAGAATGCGTAATATGCCGATACATACCGGTACAGTACTACAGGGCACTCTGTTTGAAAAGAGCTTGAGCCTAAAGCACAGGTAATGGCTACTCATCCACGTTAGTACGAGATTGGGTTTGGGAAAACCTATGGTATTGTGTCATATGTGTGTAACAAGCGCTCACAAAAGAACAAACAACAGTAAACATAACAGCCAAAAAGAAATTGCACTGTGTACTCTGCATCAGATTTTGATCAGATTGATGGTGGGCGTACCTTCTCTTGCGCTGTACCCCATAGCTATGGAATACACTGCCATTAGAAATATGACAAAAAACCAACAGCAAACACCTTCAAAAAGAACTTTATTAAAGAAATACATGTATACATTCCAGAGCATTGTAACGATACAGTACAGTACAGTACCTCTGAACTCTACACCATAGTGGAAACTGGTGTTTTATAAATTCACGGATTGATTGATTGATTGATTGATTGATCAAGATTTTTTGTTTTAATCACAAACAGTTGTCTAACATCTTACTCTAGTTGGTTTTTCATATAAAATTATCAATATCCAAATTCAACATTGACAAATATTTGGTAAATGCTATCGTTCTTGTCATGGAAGTTTGTTTGTGCGCATTTTTTTATCTGAAATATGTATTTGAGAAACTGTCAAAATTTATGGTGTTAATGATTTCATATGACTAAAAGAGTTCAAATATATTTATTGACAAAATAATTTATCGTGGTAAACCACAACCTATTTTATGGCACTGTCCAATAGGATATTTTGCAGCGTCATGGAAGAAATGTCAGCTCTCACTTCTCAGCGTATATACATACATCCTTTTGTAAGAAAGTATGAACAGAAAAGTTTTAAACCTAAATTTTGTGAGTGAAATGATGGAAATTCGTAAATGTAATATTTTTCTGTATTTGCAGACTTTTATACTGAGAAGGACATGACATAAAAGGATTAGCCCCTAAAATTTGTTAATAAATATTATGATTTTATACTATATCCTGTAAATTTTATACGTCCATATTCAGACTTCGTTTTGACAAAATATGAACAATGGTAAAGTTAACAAACAGATAGTTTGACAAAGCCTGTCGGCCTGAACTGGCAAAACTGTATAACTCATTAGAACCTTTGGTCATGGTACAAGAACTAGTTATTACTATGGACAGAAAAGCTTTGAACCTGAATTTTGAAAATGAGATGTGATGGCAAACTGCTACCATTATATTGCTGGTTTGTACGTGGCACTTCATATTTACAAAATATGAATAGAAAAGTATTGTTTCTGAACTTTGTAAATAACAAATGTATCATTGATTAATGATTCTCAATGGTGTTGTGGAAAGTTTGTACTAACTTTGTTTTAACAAAAATAGAACAGAAAAGTTTTGAATATGAGTTGTAATAGTTGACAAGAAATGGTGTCAAACTAAAAAGGGGTCAGTAATCTTCTGTATTTCAAGTCTTTGTGTTAACGGAAGTGTGTAATGTAAAGTTTTGAACATGATATTTGTCAATGAGAAACCGAGTCAATCTAAAAAGGGGTCAACGATGCGTTGAGTATCTAGTCTTCCTATTATCAACAATGAGAACGAGGAAAGTAGATAGCCCCTGACTCTGATGGAAATCGCAACCCTGCAGCTGACAGTACCTGAAATCAAAGGGGAAAAAATCATTACAAGGTAATTTCGTCTACATTATTTATGTGCAGCCATGCTGGTCATAATATCAATTGATGTATTAAACGCTGCAGATTATTGGCAATCTTGGAGCAGGTGCATCGCGCTGAGATGATCAATAATTAATAATAGGTGGAAATGTACTTACAGTGGTCATAAATAAACTATACTCGATGTGATGGGTTGTTATATACCCACCAAAGATTGCATATGAACACACAACACTTATCTAATAACTATATTTATGATCTATTTAGTATTCTTATGTGATACAGTTGAACCCCGTGTTGTTTATTGTTCTTATCTCTTGTCAAAACATGCATGATATATCAGGATTTTTATTAGTATTTCACATCAGTTCTTGTCTAACATTAACAGAATTCTAATTTGCGTCAACTGTCCTTCCTGATCTGAAGTTGGTATGAGGTCAATGGCTTCTGAGTGTTTCTGTAATAAGTTTTTGCTAGATGGCAAATGTTATGGCAGTTTCGTGAGGGTTAATTGTGTTTTAGTTTCAACAAGAATGTTTGCTAATATTATGTGCATTGCTAATATTTGTCACAGCTTATTAGACCCTAAGAAGCAATGCTGTAGGGTTCTGTACATCCATCTACATGCCCACCCACCCATGACATATCATTTTCAGATAGCACCTTACATCTAATATGGTAAGCACAGCCTGATTTCATTCAAAACCTTGCACAAAGATGAGATTATGAAGTGGACATATGTAAGTGAGTCAAAAGTCTAAAATGTGCATTTTTATACACTATATGTACAATTTTTACAAACTACACAGTCTGGCAGTCATGGTGACGTCTCCGTAGATGCAAAGTAAAACTGCTATTGGGAAATGTTGATATCAGCTATTGCATGGACATTGGTTTAATTTTACTTACAGTAGGTTTGCATTTTTATGACTTCCATGATCTTGCAGTGTACATTTTTGGGGACTTCCAATTTTTATACTATCTTGATTACAGGGTGATTAGATTTGCACTACAGAAACACCACTGGCCACTTGTGTAATCTACATCAAACAGCAGTAATTTTTTTTGTGTTTAGTGTATCTTTATAGTCAACCTAGACAGACCTTGATTGCCAGAGTAAATGTCATATACCTCATCATTGCACACACTATCGATATTTGCACAGACTCTGTCTAATACCAAAAACATTTTTAAATACTTGTACACAAGTGAGTGTATAAAAAAATTATGTGTTTCATGATGTACACAAAATCATGTGAACATAGATTCTTCATATTTTGTGTGCAGTTTGTTGTTTCAGATAATTTCTATGTGTTTGTGGTCGTGCTTTCCAAATACCCAGAGTACACCATATATTGACACTCCTGGTATCATGGAGATCATTTGTATGATCATTTCATTCGAATATTGCTTGAAGCACTCATGTCAAACTGCTTGAACTTTTAATTCGACAAAAAATACGTCTGGATTTTCATTCTACAGTATATATTGCATAATACATGTAAAATATTGTGACTGTGTACATCATCAACTTTAACCTGTTATCATTTTGTACAGGTCAGGAAATAGAATCTACATCAATACATATGGGAGCACAAGAGTCTCCTAAAGCTACTGTTCCCTCTAAATGCATAATTTGCATATACATGTACTCGCATGACCTTTATTCTGTGATATAAATAATGCAGTGATGAATTGTCTTGGCTTATGCATTATAAATATGTGATTAAATATTATGCAATGTTGTCTTCCTAGGATTGAATTTTGTCAACTTTTAAGTCATAAAACTCACACCTTCTCACTTCATTTGACAAGACTGGGTGAGTAAATAGGAGATTTAGTCAGGTTATAAAAGGTTGATGCATATTATACATGTTAATTGTACATGTAGTGTGATTTCATGTAGAACAGTGTGTACACACTGCAGACAATGTAAAATTAGGGTATGATAGGCAGTCTACTGTAATATAATTGTATAGATAACCTAGCATTTGGACTCCCTAGCTGGAATACAAGTGTGCATGTATTGTACAGTCTGTCCACAGTTATACACTCTAGTCAAATTCTTGAATTGAGGGAAGAAGATGAAAAGGGGAAAATGGTTGACTTTATTTTTACTTTAGAAAGTAGTAAACATTCTCTAAATAACATGACAGCAAACAAGTTATTTCGTATTGTTATTTGTACACAGAGCACAAAATTAGGACCGGTATTATTTTTAATACTGATTGGCAAATCAATCTCAGCTCAAGGTATAGCATTTCACTGCTTAGTGAAGATTGGTAGTTAGATCATACCTGACTTCAAGTTTTGTTGTGCTTTGAATCAGTCTAGGCTAGAGTTCCTATGGATGTCAAATGGTACATCGAAAGTTTCAAAGATTTTTATGTGACATGAGAGAATGCTCAAACTACCTGTATAGATAAATTTGTCTGTAATTTGTTATTGCAAGCAGATTTTTGTTTGGAGTGTGACTGGGTGTATGTATAAATAAAGAAGATCGTACATGTGCAATTATAAAGTTTTTGGTACTGAAAACACAGGTATTCACACTTATACAAGTACACTGGGTAATCACTGGTACATGGATATGGCTTGCGTAAATGTAAATACAGGTAGTATGCATGCACTGATGTATTAGTAATCACTGGTACATGTGAAATAATGTTTTCAGTATCCCACTGCAGTGTAAATACATGTACAGGTAGTATGCCCACACTGATGCATTACTGGCAGTAATCACTGGTACATAACACGCATATGGCTTGCATAAATGTAAATACAGGTAGTATGCATGCACTGATGTATTAGTTATCACTGGTACATGTGAAATAATGTTTTCAGTATCCCACTACAGTGTAAATACAGGTAGTATGCCCGCTCTGATGCATTGGCAGTGTGCCCTCTAAGCCAATTTGACGCACCAGTGACACACACAATTTCTGGTGACACACCAAAATTTGGTGTTCCCCTATTACTATGTGGTGACTCACAAGAAATGCCATTGTTTATCATTTTGACTCACAACAACAAAATTTGGCTATCATTAGAGGGCACACTGATCACTGGACAGGGTACCGTACACATACAGTAATGTAGATTACACTGATGTGTATTTTGAATAATTATATATTGCCTAGTACCCAAAGCAATAATCATAAATGGTTCTTTTGTTACATCCTGATAGCGATTCAACTATGGCATTTTTTTGACATTTATCAACCTTCACATTTGACTCTTTTTATCCTTCTTATTGTTAAGGAAATGACAGGATTTGAAAAAAGCAAGTACATTTTCCTAATTAGTAAATTATTTTCGCCAAGTTTTGAAGAACTTTGTCGTGACATGCCAATCACCCCTAATTGTTGGTTTAATTTGTTAGTCAAAGTATTAAGAAAAGAAAGGATAGCATGGGAAGCAGAAACTCTACAAATGTCACTTCATTAACTGATTGGAAAAAATATATGAGATTTATGATGTGGTGTGTAGTTAAGTCAGGAAGTATAAAATTGAAACATTTTGTTTTTTTTCTAATTGACCAACTCAAGGCCATTGATAGAATACAATATTAGACAATACACTTTTAAATATTTTGGAAGGTGATAGTGGGAATTTTAGGATCATGTCCAGCTCTATTTAGAATGGTACGTTTAGCTAGAATGTCAAATATACTTGCATATAAAGCAACTATTGATATTGAACTGACAGTGTAATTTCAGTGTTAATGCATGCCTACAAAGGTATTAAAAATCATCCTCGTGTTACTGTCACCACTAGACAGTGTGAATACCTCATGCCAAAGCTCAAAATTCTCTTTTATTACTTGTTGTACAAGGACTGCATTATTACCTCTTCACTTCCTATACTTGAGAGTTTGGTAAATGTAATTCCAAATTATTTCATTGAATGGTTTGTATAGTAAAGCCTAATCTCCTGGTTTGAGTTCTACCAATGATCTACTTGTCAAAGTACTGGTATATGTTAAACCTGCACTATAGCTGCAACTAGGATATATATTTTTCATCAAATAACCAATGTAATTACTAAAGTTTGGTTAATTATTTTATGAAAAAAGACATTATATCTGTTAATATTAATGGTCAAGATTATCTGTAGGTAGTGTAGTGGCAAATTTAAATTTTAAGCAAAGCTCGGTTTTGAATCTGTCATATAGAAAAAAAATATTGGCGAATAATACCTCCTCAAGCATAATTCATGGAAAATTTGGAAAAATAATAGTCATTTAGAAATGTTTTGACTCATATTTCAAGCTCCACATAAGCAGTGACATAAGAAGGGGTAGTCATGATGTAGAACAACCAGGGTATATTCCATATTTTCTGTTCAAAGGCAATATCTTGGCTTGTGCATGGTATTATCATACTTATTTTGTGAAAATTTTCCAGATAGCACCCTACATCTAATATGTAGGAATAAGTTCTAAATTACAAGAATTAAGGCTTTGGCAGGACATTTAATTTCCCAAGTGGGTATACATATTTGGTAGCAATCATCAGTAATCTGCTAAAAAATGTATTTGATTGAAAGTGACTACATCATAGCACGTATCTAATTTCATTTATTATTTTTATAAAATACTTTATTAGTTGTAAGCTATTGAAATGTAAATTATATCATTAAATTGTAATTATTGTAATAATTAACACATAATGACATTAATCAAACCATTCCTTACTGTATTGTCCCTGATTACATGCGTATCAGGTGTAGCTATGAATATATAATTAGGTGAATTCCCTGCATTCTGTAGTTCTATTACTTGGCTAAATATGCTGTTTTGTGTGAATAATATAAGTATATATAGAAGCTTACAGTTTGTGCTTTCATTATTCCCAAACACTGTTGCCAATGCTATTGACTCCATGAAAGTAAGTTTTCAGTGATAATATAATAATATAATAAAGAATAAATATAATATTAGCGATAATATAATATAATATAAAATAAACATAATATCAGCGATAATATAATATAATAAAATAAATATATCAACAATAATATAATATAAAATAAAATAAATATCAGCAATAATATAATAAAATAAATATAATATCAATAATAATATAATATAAAATAAAATAAATATATCAGCGATAATATATAAATATAATATCAGTATAATAAGATAAAATAAATATAATAAAATTAGTAATAATAAAATATAACATAAGTGTAATTTTTGCAGTGTTTGTTGTCTATAAAATGTTAATAATTTGTGAAATATGTACTGTTCTGAAGCATTGGGCAGGAATGCAGTCACAAATTTAAAGCATGTACTAGGAATTGTTCCCATTGAATGTTTTCATACAGTTAAAATACACACAAGAACACACATAATTCTAGATTTAGTACTACTTGAGAAGGGCTCACTTTTATGTTGTAGTCGATCTCGTTATAATAAGGCTTAACAAGTCAGTCCACAGTCTATCCAGGAATCACCACTTGTTCAAATCATTGTGTAAATAGTATCCCTAAATTCACTCTTTGTTTTTGAATAAGACACGGTTGAGTGATAGAGCATATACCATCAAGTCTGTGGAACACATCACTATGGGTTTGGGTTGGTCAAAGAATAATCCCCTGTCTCCAGTGGGATTTCAACCTATGACCTCCCAACTGCTCATCTAGTGCAAGATATGGGGTTGAATCGATTTTAAATTGAGCTCTCCGCTACGTAGCGAAGGTAGTGAGTGAGATTCAAAACTTACTCTTTTACATTCAGACACATTTTACGATTATACATTAAATATCAGACTGTGTCATCTATGGAGCATTAATATCTCAGGCTATGTTTCGGTAATTTGACAATCATTTTACTTGGCTACCTTCGCTACCATCCGCTACGTAGCAAGACAAGAAAATAAAATCAATTCAACCCCAGATTTAGCACTATATACAACTGCTAATCCAGAACTTAAACCACTTTTGCCATAGGGAATGGGGAATAACACATTTGTATCGTCATATCTGTACTACAAATGCCTGGCTTCTTCACAAATATTATTTAAAAGACACTATACAGTACATTCCTCTATTCTGTTGACAAATGTCTTTACAGTGTATGTAACATTTTTTTTTGGTAATAACTTTGAAGTTTTCAAGATCCAGTTCTGTTGATTGTCAGGCCCTTCTACTGTACAGCCTCATGAGTCCACAATACCCATATCCAGGCCATAAAGATTAATATCATTCTAACTTTAATACACAACATGTCATTAATCTTTACGGACCAGATATGGATTTTGTGGACCAAGGTAACTATGCTGTACAGCATTAATGCCTGACCCTTGGGAGTACCCACAATCAGTATGTATCTAACCAAGGTCCTCAAAAACCCATATCTGGTCCATCAAGGTTTTATAAACCTAATAGAGCATTAAAGTACATTTAGAAAACATTAGTTTGCTTATTTCTGGAGAAAATAATGGTTCAACAATCTCGCAAATGGCCTTATTTGGGCAAAGTGCGCATGGGTGCAATATGGCAGATTATTGGACAAATGTGAGGGCGCTGTCTCCCTTTGAATTACGATGGAGATGATATGGATGTGACGTATATGATAAGTCATTGTATTGGTTTATTTAGCAATATAAATACCAAGTAAAATGTTGGGAGTCATTATGGATAAATGGTTAGAGTGGCCAGCTTTGAATCTGCAGGTTGCAGGTTTGAGCCCCATCGCTGGCATTTGATTCTGTATGCCTAAAGTCCTTGGGTAACATTTGAACCACATGATTGTGCCTCATTCAACCCAGCTGTATAATTGGGGACCTGATAGAGTAGAGGTTGGAAAGTGAATGCTTTAATCCTATGTGCTTATAGCGGCTGCAATGGATTGTACACTCCCCAGGGAGTTGAGGATATGAACAGCCTGCTATAGATCCGTGCCAGGAGTACTAATTGTAAAGCATTTTGAGCCCAGAGTGAGAAAGCACTATATAAAAACCAACAGTATTATTATCATAGTAATCAAAAGAATTTCCTATTCTAAAGTTAGCCTAGCTTGAGATATTTCATCATTATTCTGTTATTCACTCTCAGAAAATATACTAGTCTCACTGAAAGGTCATTGACACTATCTATTATGCCTCTAGCTAAATGAAGGAATGTATTTTTAGGAATAACACTTTAAGTGATTATTTTACCTACTCATGTATTCATTTACAGCAGCGGAGCAAAATGTTAGGATGAAGTGTCGGTGATGTTTTTCTACTTTCAAAATCACAAATATCATTTTAGAGTTGTTGGTTTTTTTTATAAAAGATTTTCATCCACACCTACATGTACATCAAATTACAGAGTGATCGAGATGTTACGTTCATTCATCTAAATTCTTCTTTTCTTTACAATCATCTGAATATTACAACATCCTTCTCAGAGGGTTTTTACAATCAGTGCCTAAATTCAATGACCATGCACACATTACTAATTTATTCATGTTTATTTGGATGTACTTTTGACATCTCAGTAAGGGGCATTTTCATTATTTGGAATCAGTTCTTTTTACTTTTCATAAACCATAAAATAATAATTTGATGTCTGTCAAAATTACTTCATTATCACTGATTTAGTTCCCATGTAATCTGTGAAAAAGTGAACATGCAAAAGAAATTTGAAAAAAAATATTTTTTACCGTATGATGTGCAAATAATATTTTTTGTGAAACACAGGAAGATATGAAGCTTATTATGATAAGAATGTCCTTAAATTAGAAATCAAACATTTTTAGTCATTGAAATAATTGGAAAAAGTTGATAAATTTTACTCGTACAATATATAATATGTAATTTGTTATTTAGACGTTGTGCTATATTTCCTCATTGTACTGAATGGCCCCTCCCCACTTGCCTACCCTCATCTTATCCCACTAACATGACAACTGATGTCAAAGACCTTCTATATTATAATTAACTGTCACAGTGGCTTTATTGGACCAGCAGTAAAGTAACAATAGATTTATTAATTTTCACACCTGTAGGAAATACATGTTGAATGCTTTACGCTGACTTGTCATTGCTGTTAAGTGTGCCTGCTTAGTCTGTCTTGCTGTAACAGTTGCTGCCTGTCATCAATACTGCTTGTCCAGTTGGTAACTAAGGTGGGCTTTTACTAATTTGTTTGTTCATGCTGTGCTTGTGATTGTACTCTATGTTCACAATATTAGCTTACAGTGTTCTCTCTATTATTCACACTAACACACACAGGAATTATAAGTCTTCTCCTGTGTTTTAAGTGTGTGTGATAGTATTTGATCAAACTATCACAATTTGCCAACGATCTGTATACCCTGTCTTTTTTTCTATGTACTACCTCACAGCTGGCAGCTGATCTCAGTAACACACTTATGACATCTCTAACAGGATGTGATGATTTACGTCATAATCGCAAATGTTTGGTACATCCATATTTTGTATGGTTTTTACCGCTATTGATGATAAACATTATCAAACATGTTATATTTCCGGAAACCAATTAGCTATGTTCATTAACAGATGAGGTACACATCTGATTTAGTGGCAATTTAATTACTCTTAATTATTCAAGATTAGGTGAGGATTACATTGTGTGGGTGTGTATAACTGTCAGTTCTTCTGCCATGTTTTTGAAATCATGACTTTTAATCGACAGCCAACAAAGTATCTGATGACTTGGTATTTCATGGTGGTAAAAAGGCAACAATGTAATGATCACAAAACACCTGTATCTGCAATATGGAAGAACCCCATGATGCTTTAGTATTCTCAGTATTCTCTGTGGTTGTACATTCATGAACATAGCTTGTGTAAGCGCAGCAGAAAACACTGCAAACACAATTGCAAATATATGTCAATCAATCAATCAATCAATCAATCATTTCAATCCAAATCAAAACATTGATGTGTTCAGTAGGGTCAACTCATTGAATGGTTAAATTCACACTTGACACTAGGCAGTTATTAAAGACAAATCTCACCATCTCTCTAATTGAAACCTAGCCTATGTAACTGGCTGGAATGTCAAACTTGGAAGTGTTCTATCATTTTCATGGATACCATGCATAGAAGCTAAATAATTGAATGACACTGTCATGATGCTTATATTATGTTGATTCTGTTAAATTACCCAAATGTGAGCTAGCTGGCTGGATATGGAAATGTGACCTTTGTAATAATAATAATAATAATAATAATGATAATAATAATAATAATAATAATAATAAGCACTTGTATAACACTACATATCCAAAAAGTGTTCATAGGAATTATTGAAAGAAATAAAACTTAAATAATCCAGAGAAATTAAATTGAAAAATGAATTGTACAAATAACTTCAATCATCAATATGTGATATGCTAATTTTATGCTGATTTTCCTTGTAATTAACAGTTGCATATACAAATGTAATGAGGAGTGACTGAGTCTGGATTATTGCATCACACTCTGGCTACATGGATTGGGAGAATGTGTCTGCCTGCTGCAGAGACTAACTGACACCTTACCTTTATCATGGTTGTATTTGCTTTCAAAATACTATGTTTGCATCATATTCAGTGAGATAGTTGGAGTGTGTTTAAATAGTCAGCTATTTAACAAGGCCGGGTGTATTACATATACAAAATGCAGTGACAACAGGACTCAAAAATCAAGTTGTATAAGGCCTAAAGAAAAAATTTAAATTGTTTGGTTCCAGTTACCTGACCCCACCTAGTTTTTCACTGCCGACCCTAAACTTTTTTTTACATATTCAAGAAAAAAATAATACAATCACGAATAATTTGGAAGTCTCGCCAGAAATAGTGGATGTGGAAAGTGACATCAACTTAAAGAGACAATACAAAACTGTTCTTCCCATCTCTAATGGCTGTACATCTGATGGGAAGAAACCAATAACACAAGTATATAGAGACCATTTTGAAACATACCTGAACTAGACACTCACACATAAATGAAAAAATAAAAAATCTACCTACCCCACTTATTCTAAAATCGAGCATAATCAAAAGTACACAGTATGTTTTGTTAGGCCTAAATAGACATAAAGGGTGAGATCAATAGTTCATTTAAGATAAAAAAAAAAAAAAAAGACATTCTTTTAGTTAGTTCTCAAACCAGCTTAGTAAGCGTGTGGTTTCTGAGCTAAGGATGGTAAGTGTTTGGCCATCATGACTCCAAAAATGATATCAGAAACAATGATTGAGTCATGTCATTGGCAATTTCAATTTGAAAAATTATCAACATGCACAGAGTGTGGTGAATATGACAATTATTAAAAAAATATTTTATTGGCCTTTGAAACAGCAATAAGCATTACACAAACTACAATAAAATTTATAGCACAATTACAAGAACTGTAACTAAATCTCTATAATTGTAAACATTACTTTCTTTTCTCCCATAAATCTTTGCTAAATTTCTCTCTCAGCTTAGAAACTTTTCCCCAATATCTTTTGTTTGTTTCCCACAAGAAATTACTAAAAAGGACATAAAATCTGAAATATAAGTTTTAGGAATGAGATGTATTGATGATATAATTACATTCTTCAAACTAACTTAACATCACCAAGTGATCTACATCTAAAAAGAAAGTGATTATATCTTCAATTTCTCCCGGGTAGGTCTTACCCTTTCCCCATTCCCTGTATAATTTGACCACTTAAGTTTATTTCCTTCAAGATCTAAGGTATTATTTGATATGACAAGTGTGTAGGATCAAAAGCGTGGCCCTTTTTAAATTAGCAACCTACATGTAGAGATATCCCCCATGTAATGAAATTCATATGTTGGAAGATGAAAATTTGTATATTGAAAGAGTGTACAACTTACCATGAACGTGAGAAGCAACCTAACTTATGTACAGAGATTGATATCAAGTTAGAGTGGCTTGGGAAACATATTAGTTACAAAATTATGATTTACTGAATCCCAACATATGACTTGAACCAATTCTATACCCAAAGGCCACAACAATGTAAAGTTGATGCAATTAGATGATTATTATTCTGTCCACATCGGTTACTCTGCTGGAGGTTTCTCTCTACTGGGATCTTCATTTCAACACTGTTTCCTAGGAGCTTGATATAGAATTACCCTAGTCTCCCATTAGTTTTATTCAGAATTTATACCCAGCTTAAACTTATTCTGAACTGGGATGTTCATTTCAATACAGTTTCCCCATTAGTTTTATACATTAGTACCCAGCTTAGATTTATTCAATACCCAAAGATGGTCATTTCAATATTGTCTCCCATTAGTTTTATACAGAATTACCCAGCTTAAACTTATTCTGAACTGGGATGTTCATTTCAATACTGTTTCCCCATTAGTTTTATACAGTAGTACCCAGCTTAAATTTATTCAATACCCAGGGAGGGTCATTTCTATATTGTCTCCCATTAGTTTTATACAGAATTACCAAGCTTAAACTTATTCTGAACTGGGATGTTCATTTCACTATTGTCTCCCATTAGTTTTATACAGAATTACCCAGCTTAAACTTTTTTCAATACCCAGGGATGTTCCTTTCAATATTGTCTCCCATTATACAGAATTACCCAGCTTAACTTTTTTCAGTACAAGGGATGTTCCTTTCAATATTGTCTCACAGTAGTATGATACACAGTTTACCTTGCTTCAACCTACTCTATCAGTTGTGGAACTATCAAGGCTTTCCCGGTTACTCCACAGGCTATCCTGGAGTCACACAGGCTGGCAAACATAGCACCTGCGGGCTCCAAGTGAGTAATCATCCCCCACTGTTTGAGTCATCACTCCAGGATTTCCCACTAACCCTCACTCGTCTTGTGAGTGAGACACAGCTGAGTGATACAGCCTACCCATCGAGTCTGTAGAACACTCACCCTGAGTTTGGGTCAGTCACAGAAAAATCCCCTGTTTCCAGTGGGATTCGAACATGTGACCTCCCCGACTGCTAATCCCGAGTGCTAACCACTACTCTACAGAGAGCCAGTCCCTGCTTAAACCTCAGTCCACTATAGTGGACTACAGCTTAAACTTACTCTATCAGGATATTCATTTCAACACTGTCTCTCAGTAGATTTATAGAGAAGAGATCTGTCTCCCAGCTGCTTGATAGAGTAAAACCATGATCAGATTATACAAGGCCACAACTGTGAAATTTCTCAGCACTTTGCACTAAGAATGCTTTCAAAGCATTATATGCGAGTCAAATCAATACCTCTTAGAATAATGGCTTTCTTTAACGTCATGTATTTGTAACTGTAATATTTGTTATAGTTTCCTAATGGACATGTTTTCAATATTGGTCTTGTCCCCAGGTAATAGTATAAAGTTTATATCTGTCAAATGTCTTGAAATGACAGGTATTTGTTTCTTCTCAGTACTTACATCAGTTTGAATGTAATAAAGGTTGATGTTATTTATAAAACATCTGTTTTGGTTCACATTTTTGACGTGAATTCTATTTGATTATAAATATTACTGAAGATACAGGACTATCTTGCCAAGTAAGCACTGTTTTCCTTGAGGGTTCAAAACTCCAGCAACAAAAAAGAGACAAAGCTGGTCAAATTCACATTGTGTTTGTTAGGGCATAAGCCTTGAGAGTGCTGATAGATTCTATCTACTTATTCACTACTAATTTAAAAAAAGCCTGGATTACCTGTTAGGCATTATCCAGAATGCAATATATGTTTCATCAACAGACCTTCTCTAGCACTCTTAATGTCAGCTTAGCATTAGATTGGTGTGTGTTATGGTTACACCTGTCATAAACAGGTGGCAAATTGACTTTGATTGGTTAGCCTGCATGCCCTTGCAACATTTACCGCCTAACAATTATTAACACAACTATACTAGACTGTATCATGTTCAAATATTCAGTCCAATGCCCTTTCTACACAATACACTTTATCATTTTTAGGGGGAAATTCTTGGACTAAAATGATGTTTTCATGAAAGTACATTTTATGCATAGTGCTGCTGAAGTAATGGAAGATTTACTGGGTAGTAGCTGCATGAGGCCACCATGTTTCTTTATTTTTCGGTGCTATGTGGTGCTACTATAAGTGCAGAGAAGCACATGTATGTATTGTAATTTTCTGGACAGTAAATCTTCTACATTAAAAACTTGATTAATGTGGAAATCTAACAAATATTTCACTGCTTTACACATGTCACAGTGAAATAATACTTCTATGAATACAAATTAATATATAAATTAATTCTATACTTCTTTGTTGATGTGAACTTAAGGGTCAAACGAGTTTGTCATTTTCCTTCGTTCTCACTCAATATCTTCATGAACTTTAACTACACAGTGGTTGCTGAGGGAGCTGAGATAAGGCGATTTTATGAAGCTGAGGGAAATGAGATAAGGCGATTTTATGAAGTCTACTCATTGTGTGTACCTAGAATATAAAACTTATCTCTAGAATGTCAGAGCTAATTAAATCACGAGTACCATATACTGAATTGCCATACAAGTGCTACTTCTTCAAACAACCTCATTAAAGAAGACGGCTTTCAAAGGGGAGACTTCAATAAACTAAACGTGGTGGCATATTGAGTCTTAACATAAGGGAATAGTTAAGGGAATAGTTAATATTATCAAGGTCTCCCCAGTAGTGTGGAAACCGAGCTTTCAGCTTACTCTTAAAGATAAACACAAACTAAAAAAACTAAAACTACGTTATGTTGAATTGTAGTTTGTAGAAATGAGTGATAGCTGATGCTTTTTTGGTATCATGTTTCACTGATATCAATATTACTAGACTATAAAGTGCAAATTGGTCATTAGCTGAAATTTTCAACACAACAATCTATTTAATTCCTAGTGGCTGAAATATTACATAGTGTTGTTGCTTGGTAGAAAGTAACAACACTATGTCCTCTTTGTCCTACATTACAGAAGACATTTCAAGTCCAATTATTTCAACTTCTTCTTTATATAGTGGGTGACATCAATAAAGGTATGTGTTTATTGATTTCTGTTCACTTTTTGCTAACACGAAGGGGTCACATGAGAAACACTTCACAATGCACATTGCATGTGCTTACGCCAGGTGTAAAAAAGCAGTGGAGCTAGAAGAGAAGTATTACTTTTACACCAACCATACAATTAATATTTAGGTGAGGTGGCTACCAAGTAGGTTGACATTACAGTCATTACTAGTTGCCAATGGCTCACATAACAAACCTTTGTCATGACTTATTGATAAACAGCTGTATACTTTGGGACTACTCAATGACTACCTAGTAAACAGTTAAATATGCCGGGACTTTTCAATGCCGACATACTAACTGCTCAAACTTCGGGACTTACTCAAGGCCTAGCCCAGCAGACCAGCCTGGACTCTAGTAATGGTATAGTTGGGGTTGTAAAAGTCAAATCACAAAGAACAGCTGACCAGCTTCCTGTAGTCATGTGATGGAACCGGCCCGTAATTTCATTACGCGATACCTAGCAGTACTTTCAGTGCTTTGATGTTGTGTATATTGCCCTGTAGTAATCAAGATAGTGTAAACATTGTCAAAAAATGTACGCTGCAAGATGACAGAAGTCATCAGAAACACCACCCGTACTATGATTACAATTCAAGCAAAGTCAATTCATTACCTAATATCAACATGCTACAATAATAGTTTTACCTTGTGTTTCTCTTAGTTACAATCCGCTGAAAGCTCAGTTTCAGCTGCTGTAATTTTTTACTGCAGTAATTTAGCGTATAACATACAAGAGAGGCAGGATATACAAAGTCAATCACCTAAAATCTTGATGTATGGTTAAGTATGTAAACTGTGTTGTTTGTAAAAAATTTAATCAATTTTTTAGGAGCTTTTGATAGTATCACTCTTCACCAGTGTTTATGTCACTAATTTAGTTTTGAGGTAACACCTGATCACCTTTATGGCATGAAATAATTTATTATACCTTTGATTATACGTCTAGCTGCCATATATCTCCTGACCCCTCTACATGTATAAAGAATACAAGATGTGTGTTTGTAGAATTCTGATGTCAAACAGAAAAAAACCTGCTGAGGTGCGAAACTAGTCAAAGGTTTAAATCTGAATTGAATTGAAAATTTATTTCCCCAGAAAGTACAGATAAGGACATGATATAATCAATGAAAGTGACAAAAAAAGAAGAAAAAAAAGTGTGAACAAATCACTCTGATTGGGACAATGGTATCTCAAGCACCATGGTTGCAGAAAGACATTGCTTCCCATGAGAAAGTTCAACAACGTGTTTAATAGGAAGTTACAGAATGTCATGGCAAAACATATACTGAAAGGCTTGATATGCTTGAACTTACAACTCTGGAAACTCAGTGCATCAGAGGGGACATGATAAAGGTTTATCAAATATTGAACATCATTGATAACTGCACAGTTACCATGACAATGAGGCTGTACGCAGCAACACCAGGATTCAATGATAAACTTCAAAAAGCAGCCACAAAACTAGATATACACAAATATCGATTGCCCATTTGCTTAAATGAATGGAACACTTTGCCGATGTAATCATGTCAAAGAACACGCATGACTTTAAGAAGAATGTTGATCAGCACTTTCGCAAGACAAACTGGATCTGAGGGACTTCATTATCTGTGGATATTCGTCCCGTAATCAGCTGAACTGAACTGAACTATAGTTCCCTAGAAACTAAATCTAAACTAATGCCATTGAGGGCATGCATCATGTTATACTAGATTAGTTTAATCATGAATATTTTTTATAAACCACTCAGAAGTTTAGGAAGGTCAGCTTGTGCTGCTTTGAGTACATGTAGACATTTCACTTATTATGTATGGCTGGTATGATAGTGTTCATTATAAATAAATATTTTTGCTGATCTGTTTTTGTACCTGATAAAAAACATGAAATTTGATGACACAGAACAAAGAACTTAATCACAATCAATCCAATCAATCAATCAGTCAGTCAGTCAATCAATCAATCAGTCAATCAATCAGCCAACCAATCAATCAATCAATCAGTCAATCAATTAATCTGTCAAACCTCTACAACTTATGAGCTTCATTTCTAAATGTGGCTTTATGAATATCCCTGATGTAAGTTAATAGAATGTCTTTATAAGAATATACTGTATCATGTTTATAAGGAAGTACTTGATAGTCCTGGCTCCACACTTATAAAACATTTTCTGCATTCCTCTGTTTATCAATTGGTCTATCTATATACATGAATAAGTAATGGTATGCAAGACATGTGATAGGAATGCATTTGTTTAAATTCATCATGTGTGATTGGAATTATTCCTTTCACGTGTCTATTTCTGGTGTAATATGCAGTAATGCATTTGCTTAAATTTGTCAAATATGAGAGAAACTATTTTCATGTGTCTGATATCATTTTAGTTGATATGCGTAATACATGTTTAAATGTTAAAATTCATCACATATGTATGATTGGCATTATTTCCTCCACATGTCTGATGATATTTTCGTTATGCAGTGATGCATTTGTTTTTATATCAGAACATAATACAAAGCATTGTTTTGACATATGTGTGTTGTTATGTTATAACACTTGATCTTATGTATCTGGTATCACTGACTGTTTCCAACTGCACCAACCTTTTGTATCTCAGTTCCTGAAAAAAACAACCTCTCATTCGAAAGTTATAACATTAAAAATGGTGGTTTTATACATGTACAGTCTTTTTCATGTGAATTCAGAGAGATGTCTTGGTGGTAGAACTAAGGAAAATAAGGTTACTAATAATATGCATGCATATAGGCAGTGTTTATAAATAAAATTTAATTTCCACCCATATTTTTGAAGTAACATTCAAAAGTACAACCTTTCCATTAGAACTTACAATGAATATGAAATAGTTGTAAAAAATTTTGTGTCAAGTGCATGTTTTCAATTAAATGCAGATTCTATTACAAATAAAAGGTTATGCTTCTAACCCTCAAGTCATATTAACCTTGACTTTCATCATCATTTTTAGGAACAACTGCAAAGATAAATCCTTTAATGTACTATGTTACAAAATATACTATATACAATGTGCAACTTATTGGTGTGTGCATTTACATCAATCTACTATTGTTCCTGTTCAGTACCATAGAACATTACATCATATTGGATTTTATCTTTGATTGATTGATTTATTGCATTTCTACAGAAAATGTGGGATTTCGAAAGTAGAAAATAATTGACCCTCGTTCTACAGCAATACACTAGTTCAGTCATTAGCTCAGTGCTGAAAATATAAATCAAAAATGTAAAATTGACATTAATTTCCCCTATTTTTCATATATCAAGTTTACATCAGTATTAATATTGTATTTTTCTTCAATAATTGTATTCATTCAGATTGAAAATACTCATAACAAAAGGGTTTTATTACTACTCATCATCAAATAATAGTAACAAAATCCCTTTTGTCACTCTTACTTTCCTTTGCTTAATAAACAAAAACGTTGGGGAATAATATTAAATTGTAGTATTGAAGTGTTCTTAAAATATGATGCAAATGGTTACTGAAGAAATGTTTTGAAAGAAACTTGAATGACATGTAGAATAATATACATATTATAGTCCAGATTATGTGGGCAGAATTGGAATGTATAAAAGTTGAGTTTCATAATCAAAATGACACTGATTTATACACAATTAACACATATCTATGAATTTGCTGATGGAAAAAAGAGTGCTAAGGCCTAAAAAAGAAAAAATAACTGTTTTGGTTTAGGTTTCCTGATCCCACCTAGCTGTTCACCGCTGACCCTAAACTTTTTTTTTATGTATTCAAGAAAAAATTGCAAAAATTTTGAAGTCTTACGAGAAATAGTGGATGCGGACACTGACATCAACTTAAAAAGACAGTCTAAAACTGTTCTTCCAATCTCTAATGGCTTTACATCTGATAGGAAGAAATAAACAACACAGAGACCATTTGGGAAAACATTGGAAAACCTGATTTAGACACTCACACAGAAAAAAGAAATATTATAAAAAAATCAAATAAAAAAATCTACCTACCCCACCTATTCTAAAAAAAATTTTTATTAGGCCAAAGTATGTATTGATTCATTTTTTGTGGTTTAAATTTCATAGACAAAATGTACTATGAATGTCAGTTCACACATGTTTTTAATTACTTCAATGGGTCTTTGACAGTTATGATAGATTAGGTTATTGAACTACTGCGATCTGATCCACTCAGATATACATGTATGTTATACAGTTGTCTTGAAATTCTTGACCTAGATTTCATGTGTGTTAACAACTTACTAGAGAGACAGACAGACAGACAGATAGATAGATAGATTTCATTATTAAATACAGTGTATTAGGAGTGTTAAATTGATTACATCAGAAAGGTAGTAATAATAATATTAAGTTGGTTCACTCTGTTTGCAAGGCCACAGGCCCAAATGCAGGTGTTACAGAACAAAAAAACAACTAGGTAAATTCCAGATGTGCACAAAACACTTGCATATGATAAATTGATTAACAAAATCAGATTTTCAATATACTTTGACTTGTCTGGAAAGCCTTATGCAGAAAAATATATAATTTTGTTGTGTCAGTTGTACAGAGGAGCTGATGACATTTACAGATGTTTAGTTGGGGAAAAAGACTTGGTAATTTACTTCAGTGGGTCTTTGACAAGTATAAATTTGTTAGTTATTCAACTTCTTTGAACTGATGCTATCAAATGTAGACTTGTCTCCAATCCTTGACTTGTATAACTTGTGTATACTGACAATAGATAGGAGAGATAGATTTGTTATGAGCATTAAATCAGTTTTGCCTTTGATTGCTTCAGTAGATATTTGATGACTGTGATTGATAGGTTCCTCTGATAGGATGCTCTCAAATGTATATTTGTCACACACAGAGAGAGAGAGAGAGAGAGAGAGAGAGAGAGAGAGAGAGAGAGAGAGAGAGAGAGAGAGAGAGAGAGAGAGAGAGAGAGAGAGAGAGAGAGATTTAATGATTAGAAGATGTGAATGTCAGATCAGACTTGCTTTTGGTTACTGCAAATGGTCTTTGACAGTTATGACTTTAAGAGTTATTGAAGTACTGCAACCTGATTCTCACAAATGTACAGTTGTCTCTAAATTCTTGCTTTGTCCCAAGTCAAAAACCTCTAAAATAAATGTGACATCAGCATGACAAATATTGTTTCTATGAAAGCAATTAGGAAAACATATGACTTTATATCAAATGGCACTCAAACACATCATATGAAATATGTAAATTCCTTAACTGCATTTTAATTGTAACCTTATAGTAAACTCTGTTCACACAGTATACAGTTGCAGTGACCAGAATGTGACTGTACAATTGGACAACTGTTCCGTTGATTAGATCATGCCTCTCTGTCCCATGTAGTGTAGATGTCTTTATGTGCCCCAGAGTCAATTATGGTAGAAGAGTTGTGGCAACTTTTCTATCAACACTTCTAAATACATTCCCACATTGCTGGCAAACCTCTACAAGAAGCAGCTGAAGGCAATTTAAGCTGAAAGCTGACGGATAGAAAAATAATACAGAGTAAATCACAACAGATGATACATATAGTGCTGAGAGATTCCTTGAGATTGCAAAATAGATAAGAAATTTGGCATGATCTCTGAGATAATGTGATTGATGAAGGAATAAAGTTAGTAAGATACTGGATAGGCTTACACTCTACTTAAAGAATAAAGCCTGTCTTTATACAGGATCAGTGGTTTATGCACGAAGAGTCTATTTAAACATTAAAGAGGGGAAAATGTACTTTATTTATTCACTAACACAACTATTCCAGAGTGTTGTTTATTTAACATTGTCCTGCTGCTAACATACAATATGGTTTAGAACTATTACAAGGATTTCATTGCAACAGATGTTAATTATTCATAACTTTTCATACAATATTGAAGAACTACACCTACATGTAGACTGACCAACCAACTGTTTGAGCGGGAGATTTTCTGGTCTTCTACCATGTACTTGAAATTATTAATGCATTGATGTTTGCATGATACTCTCAAACAAGAAAGATGTTATGATATTACTGTTTCTCATTGGTAACACCTTCAAAATGATCGTCAGTATTTAAAAAAAGGAAGTGTATATGTACATGTTGGTGATATATCATTTCATAATCAACAGTCTGAATAACTTAGAATGGAAGGAAACTTTGAACCATTCCTTTTATTAAAGCCCCCAAATTTCAGCAATCGATGATGTTTTCTCTTTTGTAGATGGCATTAATTTTTTTATCTTTAACTAGATTGTAGAAATAACAATCAAAGGTCAATCAGATCATGGGAAATGTAGAATTAAGGACTGCTGCCAATATCAATCAATGAATCAGTCATAGAGGTATTTTGGAACTGTTATGGTTTTACTCCATCAGTCTTTAGCATTTCATACAATATTGAAGAACTATACACTTACCTATATATTGACTTGTTGACTAGTTACAAACTAATTAATATGTAATACAATCTTGTCTACTTGTGTAGTTGAAATAATTTTCACATGGATGTTTCCAAGATAATAATAATAATAACAATAATAATAATGATAATCTCTGTTTATACTGGATAGTTCTTTATGTATACAAACACTTGTCTCCCAAGAAGTCCAGTGAGGACCATCCCTCATGGGGTTCAGTATTAATACAGGAGGAAACTGGAGTACATGGGGAAAATCTACATTGTTCGGTAGAGTCAAACTGAACAACGCTGTTCTTACAGCGTGGTAAACTTAATCAAACCGTGAATGGGTTATGATCCAGACTAGAAATACCATTAGTGTCCTACCTAGATCCTTGATTTTTATTATCCAGATATTTGGCCTTGAAAATATGTTTAAAATGATATTAACCTAGATTATACTGTTTAAGTTTTATACACTTGTATGTACAATAACAAACATTTTACACATTTATTAATCTTTTGCAATGTACAAACAAGGACTTGACATATGTTGTTTCACATTGATTTTTCAAGTAGGAAGCCATGATACAATTGTTTTATGAATTAAAAATCCAAAATAAATATCCAATCCTCATCCATATGGCCACTTTAATACTAATGACTTTTAGTACTGATGACTACAATTCATACATATTCAAAATGATGTAGAAGCACAAGCATTATACATCTTATTGTGCTTCGTACCAATTCAGAGCTTACAATTCAAATGTTGATAATTAAAAGATTAGCCATGGATACCGGTGTTTTGTTTTTCAGCTGATTGCATCGGCACATCCTGGCAATTGATTTCTGGTTGTTAAAGCCATGCAAATGTTTTTTATAGTAAATATTATGAGTCATATATTAAGTCATTATTTGAAGCGTACTTGAGGATCTTCCATGTCTACATACAAATGTATGTACAAAGGCTAATTATAGTAGAATTCATCAGTTCAACTTTGATGTAACGTGGATGAAAAGCTGTACAAGTCCTGTTAATACATTAAACAAGTTAGAACCTTAGTGAAAATAGGTAAATATTTTCATACCTTTTATTTTTTATATAGTTTAGTATTAATGCAAAAATCTCAAAATGCAAAAAATACCTACCATTCAAAAAAAAGCTTAAAATGAAATCATATCTAAAAATCAACATAAAATATAAATGGTGTTCATTATTTCGTTATAGCATTAGGTATTAGTGATAACTAGACATATGTGTGACACCAGTTTATGTACATTGCGTATGCTATTAGTATGTAAGTGAAAAAGATGGCTGGCTTAAAGCAAGTTTAATAGTTTCACCAATTTACCTCCTACTAACTGTTAAAGTAGTGTAATGCACTATACATAATACTAGTACTTGTATTAAACTTTTATATATCTATTTGCAGAAACTATCTTTCCATTAATATTGTTCTTTCAAATGGAATTGAAATGTCTGGAAAAGTAATGCATGTTAGTAATTAGTCACAAGTGTGTTTCCAACATCCTAACAAGCCTTTTAATGAAGTTTACCACCCACCAAGGGCTTTTCTACTGAAAAGTGAGATTTCTATTTCGATAAAAAGCATCACTTGATCCTTTTAGAATATGGAAGAGCACTGTGATAATAGGTTGTAGGTGTTGAGTTAAAATATCCTTTAAATGATGCAGTGGAATTCTAATACATGGCAGAAAGACTCTAAAGGAGATTTTGTTGTTATCATATGTACTGCTTGTGTTGAACGTGATGTATGTGAACATATTGTTAACATCATGTTTTCTATGTACATGTATTAACAAAAAAATTACCATATTTTCATACATTTGGTATTTGTTAAGCAACAAACTAATGTTAACATTAACAGTTATTTATAAGTGTGTGTTCAGCCTTCTTTTGTTATCAAAACTTAACTCTACATAATTAAAGTTTAATAAAGTAAAAAAAGTAACATGGGAATTTCTCTCAACATAAGTCTAAACACTTTAAATAATGTATGCTTTATCAAAACGAATGCAGATTTTATTGTTTTGCTTGTATATTATTGTTTGTTACCTTCTGTAAGGGAAGAGCATATTTTATTGATGGACTGTGTGTGTGTTCGTCCATCTGTCTCCCTTGTCTCTATCTGTGTCTGTCTGTCTGTGTCATCGTTTTCTCAAACATGGCTGTCTCAATTGAAACAAAATTTGCTGCACATTGTATAAGGTAATGGCTAGAACTGATTAGGTTTTGGTAAACATGCAAAGAATATTAATGAATAATTTGCATAATTAATTATCTTTAATAATTATGCCACATCTCAAGAATGCATGTGTCAAATTCAATGTTATTAGGTACACACATTCATGATAACAAAGTGATTGTGTCCTGTAAAGATTGACAATGTAGCTTTTAGTTTTAAAGACTTATTTGCATAATTAATGATTTTCGGCATTTAGGCTATAACTTTAGAATGCACACTTCAAATCCAAAGTAATTACACACATACTTGAAACATAACACAACGCACATGTCCTGAAAAGCTTGTGAAATGTAACTTTTAGTTTTTAAGTCATTTGCATAATTAATGATTTTCAGTAACTAGGCTATATTTGGAGAGTGCATAGATCAATATATATAAGTTGGTACATACATTCATGATACAAGGGTGCACATGTCTCTTAAAGCTTAGTAATGTAACTCTTAGTTTTAATGAGTCATTTGCATAATGAAATGGTTTTCGTTAATTTGCTATGTCTTAAGAATGTACACTTCAAATTCAATGTAATTTACTATATAAGTGAACCATAACAAATGCAGGGGTTCTAAAAAGCTTGTTGATGTTGGTTTCAGTTTTAATGATAATTAGGCTATATCTTAAAACTGTGCACTTCAAATTCAACATAATTTGGTACATACTTAAAACATATCTAATCACAAATATTCTGAACAAGCTTGTTTATGTTGCTTTTAGTTTTAACGAGTCATCTATGTAATTATGTATAATTGGGTACCTGGTAGGATAGAGGCTGCTATGTGAATGCTTTAATCATGTGCGCTTATAGAGGCTGCAATGGATTGTATGTGCCCCAGGGAGTTGAGGAAGTATAAAAGGCCATTGTGCTGCCCTTGATCCATGCCAGGGGTAATATTTGTGAGCGCCTTAAGCACTCAGGAGGAAAGGCGCATTATACATTTGCATTACTATAATTATTTTTAATGATTTATGTAATTAGGGTATATCTTAAGACTGTATTTGGTACATACATAAACCATAACATTGCAGACATGTTCTTAAGTCCTTGTCAATGTAACTGTTACTTGTAAAGTTCATTTGCATAATTATTGATTTTCAGTAATTAGGCTATATCTTAAGAATGCACTCTTCAAATTCAGTATAATTTGTTACATACATCAACCATAACAATGCAGACATGTTCTTAAATCCTTGTCAATGAAACTGTTCATTTGCATATAATTATTGATGTTCAGTTATTCAGGCAATATCTTAAGTATACAAACATCACATTTCTGATAGTTTGGCACACCTATTTGACAATTGTAATACCACATAATGTACAGTGGCCCCAATACTTTAAAAGTGCATGACTAGTAAAGTCTGGTAAATCGTCCAGTTGAATACTTGGTATAAATTATGTTTTTTCTTATCCATAAAATATCATGCTTTGTTAAGTTACTGGACTGTGTAATTTAATTTAAGAGTGTGTTTGTTAAGCAATCAACAAAGTACACTCTTACCGTGTTGGCCCTAAAGTGCCATTTGAAACACATTTGTGTGATTGGCTCGGTGAAAAGCATCAAAATGATGCCATCATGATATATTTTTTTAAACCACTATTAACCTTTGTTTGGAGTGAACCTTGTGTTAACATTTACATAGCTACAACAGCGACAGTATGGAAGGAAAATAAAACAAATAGGAGGAAATGGGGGCTTGTGTACACGAGACGCCTAAATCTATGCTGCTCAACTTTGCTAAGTGTCATTTACAGGAATGTAATTGCATATTATGATGGTTGGCATGGTTTCATTTTAATACAATCACATTGGGTTGTGTTATATGGAGATTTTATAGTAGGGCTGTGTAGGGATTATCAAAAGTTGGGTCACGTCGACAAAAGAACTGCAGTTAACTCTCAATATTCATAGAAAGTAGTCGTATCTTATCACATGTGTCCATGTGTTAATGTTAAGCTTTCTTAATTGGATGGATTTATGTGTGGTAAAATCACTTAAAACAACCTGTATATTCGGCTTCTCTGTACAGCTTTAGGGTTTGCGTCTGAGCAAATCCATCATCAATAGTATGCATAATCTTACACACTTATCTTTTTAAAGGCTAGGATCGCAGTAAATGAACTAGTGGAAATCCTGCAAGAAAAATAATGACCTAGGTATCCCCTAAAAATGTAAATCTGTGTAATACTTGTTCGTAGGATTATACATGTATATCTCAGTGGTGTTCATGAAATGATTTGAGTACACATGTGTAAATATAGTAAGAGATTTATTTTATCATATCCCTACAATACATGTACACAACAGTGCTTCAATTGTGTTTTTACGTATAACATATCAGTGCTATATCTTGGACCATACGAGTTGATTTATCGGTCATAAACTACAAATTGAACCGAAATGGAAGAATGAGATGTAATCACACCAATTAGTGTTTGTCTTTATATTAATATTGAGTAGAGGAAGAATAATAGAAAAGATAACGTCATCAATAATTGCAGTTTACACATTGTTGCTGTGTACGGTGATCTATGATGCTAGTTACAGCTAAAATGATGTTGGTTTGGTGTTTCACTCCTGTAACGTAATATTGTTTACACACACTTAGACTTCTTCTGATGCGAAAGATGAAAATTGGTGCCGCACACAGTGGGGATGTAGAAGTCGTAAAGTGTATATTATATGTTGATTATCAGTTAGAAACTAAACAATTGAAGCCATTAAAATCATCACGTCTGTGTGTAATGTTTTCATTAGAGGCCTGTTTTTACTGCACTGTGAAAGAATAGCAATGCTTATCACTGTTCAATGTGATTGGGCAAAGAATCCTGCTGTGTTTGTTGTGACTCAGTTATTGTTAGTCTTGAGTTTAAATATGTCTATCTTTGTGTCCAAAAAAACGTAATGTCCAATGAGGTGAAACATCAAATGGACATAATTGTATATGTATAATGTACTCTGAATCAGATACACGGAATCATGGGAAGGCTCTGATCAATTTAAAAGATAATTGAAGTTGCCTTGGTGTTTTCCTCATGTGATGACATTTATTACACTCACCTTCAAATGCAAAATAAATAATCATAGAATTGCCGCAAACAGTTGGGGTGTAGAAGTAGACAGATTATCAGTAGAAAAGTAAACAATCGAAAACATCAAACAATCATGTGTATTCATTTCAGCAGCAGCATGTTGCTACTGAACTGTACAAGAAAACCAATGTTTATCACTGTAATTCGATAAGGGATCCTGCTGTGTGTGGTGTCTCTGGTGTGTGGTATTATTAGAGTGGAGATGAAACGTGTATTTGTTTATGTAAATGACGGTGTCCCATGAGTGAAAGGCCAAGGCAACTTCAATTTCCCTATACTCCTACCCAGTATCAATACTAACCAATAGATTATTGGCTCAGTGATTTTTTTATTTTTGGTAAGAGCTACGTATATTAAATTTTCTTAAAGGTCAATATTTGCATTCATTAACCCCACAGAGGTCATATTGGGTCAGTGAATGTCCTTGTAGTTGAATAATTAATGATATTCATAAAAAGTGAACATGACTGGGTGAATGAACATGTTTAATGTTTCAAGTGGGAATTGTTGGGCTGGTAATACTTATTGTAACTGGATAATATCTAGAAGTTGGATGGCATTTAACTTGGTCGACAGCAGACACCATGTCCCATGGCATTTATTTTCTACACCTAGTACTATATATGTGACGTACATGATATCTTTCACAATGGAAAGCATTCCATCTTTACCAAATTCCCATCTGGCATGAACGCCATCGAATAGATGTCGAGATTCTTGGAAATGTTCTGACCGAAATCTATCTATCGTACTTGTGACAGCCTGAATGACACACTCTGAATTTTTGACTGCTGGGAAAAGAATTGCCTTGAAGTTCGTAAAATTGCGAAATGCAAAGTGTTCATACCTATGTTAAGTTGAACTTGCAGATCATACAAAGTTATTAATACGGTTTTATGCACATAAATATTTGTGGTCAAGTTCCAACCTAGAGTGGAATGCTGACAGGTAAATAATACTATTATTCATTCAAGAAAGTCGTATACTGAGAAACGAAAGATGTACCAATCGTTTTTGCAAATGCCAGCAATGTACTATATACGCGTTGTCTACCTTAAACTCAGATCAGATCAGAGTATAATATAGTCTTACTCGCAACTATTGACAAAACCTATCTTGTATGTTTGGGTCTGTTACATCATAGTTTAAAGAAACGCCATATTGTGGCTCTGTCCTGTCCGATTTCTATCTACGGTAATAACGTACATTGTTATCTTCAATATTTGGTCTACAAGCTGCAACTCTAAATTACCATATGGCATTATTAGAGCATGAATTGCCTGCAAAGACTCTGCATGGTAATTGGTGTTGTATAATTTAGGGACTAATTCATTTTCTATATCCAGCCTAGTATTAAAACATCTTGGGAAATTTAGATAGAATTGTAGATTTTATGACAAATAGTGTATGTCAGTGTAGGATAGTGTAGCGGCCCTTAACGATCCTAAACATGTGACAACAGTTTGATATTCGATCTCTCAACGACCGACATGGCTTTCCACTGTAAGGCATTCATATATAATGCACAGTAATTACGTATGGTATCGTGAAGAAATGGGGCCATTTGACGTACAAGGACAAAGTCAACGTCCCAATAAGAGAGATGTCCTGACTTGAAAATAAGTGGACGCAATTATATTAACATTTAACAAGAACCTTCACATTAAAGATAAACTATTTCAAATAGTTAGACCTCCTTAGGCTAGGCAGTAGGAGACACCTGTTGTGTGACCTTATCTTACAGGAGACATCATTACCATAGAAACGATGGCGTATGGTTAAATGAATACGCTCTGTTACTCATATTACGTCAATAATAAACAAAAGTGTAGTGAAGTTTAGTTTCTTGTTGTAAAGTGAAAACCTTAATTAGTGACAATAGATGGTGAGATCCACCCCTAGAGTGGTTTTAATTGATAAAGTTTGTATCCCAAATAACATGAAAACACTTTAATTAGAAAAAATGACGTAAAGTAGGAATTAGAGTGACGAAATAAAATGACATAATATTCAGATTTCAAATGCAATGAGAAATGTTGTCTTCGGTAAACAGCACTTAAGACTATCTAATTTCAGAGAATCTTTATATATCCAATCCGAGTGAAATGGCACATTTGTGTATTTGGAGCGATTACATTTGCGATTCTCTAGGCCTAATACCATTATCAGATTTAAGGTCACGTACACGAGGAGGTTTTTTGTAAAAGTTCTAATAATCCGTTTTAAATGTTATGAACACGACTTGCCTCTTGGTTGAAAAAAAACTCTAAGTACAGGCCACGGCAACATTAGAGTATATATAGAATGTTGCTGACAATGAATGTTATATTAAGTGTCACAGAATGTTTGTTCCGTTTCTTTAATATTATTTTTGTTAGGCTTCCTTGTATCACTTTCCGTAATTAGTATACATCAAAGGTATCCGATTTCAATGATAAAGTTTATTCTACGTTATCAAAATCAACGGATAGGAAGTAACATCATGATAGATTAAAATGTTATAAATATTTAAGAAAGTATTCTTTTAAATTAGTATAGCCAATTAAATGTATCTTTGCTTTGATTTTTTTTATATAACCCCTGGAAGAAGGAAAGTCATGGTAAAGTAACATATGGGAAGCCAAGCCGGTGTGGTGATTGGAGATAGTCTTCTTTTTAAAAACAAACGCCCGACAGCTGGCTAATGTAATCACTTGCAAATTCGGTAAAGTCAATGGACGAATTTCGCAGTTTTCTGATCAAATAGCGCATCACAAGTGGAAATATTCATTAGTCTAAATCCTGGACCAGATTTCACCAAATTATTTGTCAAAGAGTGGGTGGGGGGATGTATATCATACCAATGCATTTACATAATCTTTGTTTAGTTTACGTGACTTGCATCATGATTGGTTAATTTACACTATGGATTGAATGCGACAGTAAAATAATAAGACATCATATGAAGGACACGGACAGTGCAAATTGGAAACCAGCAGATGTTGGCTTAAATCTTGCTACAGTAGACTCAATGTTTAAAGGATTGTTGCGTTTCAAGGCCATGGGTCAACATGCAGGTAGTACATAACAAAAACTAAAAGTAACATACAGATGTGCACATAATGAATAGACGTGCGTATTTTCACAAAGTGAGACTTTCAACACATTCTATTCTTGTTTTAGAAAGCCTTATGCAAAATGCCAAAATTGCATTAATGGAAAGTTTAGTATCAGGTGTTCGGAAGGGGCTGGTGAAATATATAAGGTATAAATGGTTGGTCGGGAAAATGATTCAGCAAAAACATTTCTTTGGGATTTGAGTAAAAGGCCAACACACAAGAAAATGTTGTTCATCCTCAACAACATTGTCTTAACACCTTTACAAAATCTAGCCACCACTTAGTCAATGCCATTATGCCGTCATTCCAGTGTAGACGCCAATGCCATACAGTAGGCATTCCTTCCTTATAAGCTAGTCTGCTTTCTATTTATTGAACCACAGTTTTAGTTCATTTGACTTGCGTAATGTTAACGACTAGAATGCACAGTAGTGACAATTCGGTGTAATTGATGTGGGAGGTCATTAGCTTTGTTTCACACACACAACCTACCAGTAAAACAGCATTTAAGGTTTCAATAACGCCTTCGTACGGGTATTGAATGTAAGTAACTTTCGCTCATCATCACAACGTTCCGACGCGAGAAATACTTGGACAGATATTGAATACCGTGCGGATATTCAATAGTTTCCATTATTAGTAATCAGTTGTGACTATTCTGCATGAGGCGATTTGTAGTCTGGATTACGACTGACTTTGGAATGGATTTTGACGTATTAATACTTTGTATGTTGTTAGGCGTCAATATACAATGAACTAATTCGCAAATGGAATTTATCAAATAACGGTGGTGCATTACAATGAAGTCATTTCAAATACTTTTAATATGGTGTCAATATTTATTCACAAGTATTTCATAAATGACATTAGTGACAGAATGTTATTGACAACAGACTTCAATTTGAGCTATATCAGCAATGTAATGTAAGATTTTGTGTGAACTGTGTTTAATGGATAGATGTCTACTCAATATGGCTGCATCAACACACGAACTGGAATTCTGATTTGGAAAATGTTCAAATTTGGTAACAAACGGGTATTTTACATAAAACGAGAAAATGCGGAGCCTTTTTTGCAGTATATGCGGATATTCAATGTAACTGTTGCGACCAGTGGACGTGCATTTCCCATGTGAATATAATGTGACATTATGACATTGAGTTACAAAAAACCCCAGACAACCTTAGATGCCTAGTTTAAATTGTGTAACAATTTTAATAATCAATTGTTTATAATATGGTTATTATAATGTACGAAATCTTTCAAGAATTGATTATATCACAACTACATAAATACGTCTATACAGCCGTAACACTGCTGTGATAATTTACTATTCACCTTTATTTCACACTGTGTGAACTTTCAAAACGTATCACGCATGAAATGAGAATGATTGCATAACGGTTTGTGATATAATATGAACAAGTCAAAACTATTGATAGGTTTACAACATAGTATCATGAAGGTGAAGCCAAGAAACGAACAAATGAAGTTAAGGTGATGTGATTTATAACCGAATGTATAACTTCTAACCACATTTTATTCAGGAAAATATAACACCAGGCATATCAAGGTATGCATACATTAAGCATATTCATGGGATTCATTTCTATACACCCATATTATTATGTTCTATAGACCCACGGCGTCCAGTTCTATAGACCAATGGGATTCACTTCTATACACCCATGTAATATGTTCTATAGACCCACGGGGTTCAGTTCCATAGACCCATGGGATTCAGTTCCATAGACCCATGGGATTCAGTTCTACCACTATAGATCCATGGGATTATGTTACCCAGGACAAAGGCGGTACAGTAGTACATGTAGTCTAGACATGCTGATAATAACTAATAACCAAAAAGAGTTCCCATCAAGTTTCATAAGTCTTTTCTATGACCGTTTGGCATGCTATGCGTGATTCATTGTACATATCAAATAGTCTCTATGTTGGAGATCCACTTTACGTCTTTCGGAAGTCACCGATGTCCTCCAAATTTAGGTGATCATTTTGAGTAGTATGCATTGTTGCGTGGCAACGTTAGATTATGTTGGCGTTTTCCCACAAAATACTGTTACTCAGTTTTGTCAACATAGGGAGAGTGTGTGACGGTAGTGTCTCTAAACGAGTAGAACCCTGCTATCTAAATACACGATGTTAGAACGACATTTTTACGAACGCTTACTCGGTTATGTCTGGAAGGATAATTGCGGTATTTACAAATGTGACTGTATCGTTGTTACCACCTGCACCCACGACATGGCAACGAACTCTACATATCTTTAACAGATCCTTGGACTTTAACAGGAAGAATATTTCTCAAAAATGTTCAATTGAAAACGTATGCATGGCGTCACACTCGCGCAGCAACTTTTTCGCCATGTTTCTTTAATAGGGAAACGTTAACATGTTATTGTACCGCAAAGAGGTAGTGTGATTTTATGACGATGACACTCACCCACTTTCACGACTAAGGAAATATATACAGCGACATTTCATATCCATTCAAGGGTAACATATTACATGTATTTGTCAGGAATACACAATGTGGTAATAAAACAAAACATTTGCAAAATATTTATGTTGGAGCTATCCATCGTTGATAATGGTTTCATTTATGCCACATTCGCTATATACCATTGCATACTTGTGGGAACCATTCTCGCAAACCAGCCCATAATTTTCCAACGACGCACCTCTTGACGGTGCGTGCGTCTTAGACGGTGTCGTAAAAGACTCTGAGGCTGTGATTTACAGTGATGGTGGGAAACAAACAGTTCAGTCGGTCAATGTATCAATGTGATACATACAATAACGAATGGCGTTGTGTAGATAGTCCTTGAAGCTGTACTCCAAAAACACATTTCTACTTTAACTGGTGATGTTATGTCTTCGACAGATGCGTCGTTCCACACTTCCCACAGGTTGTACTGTGATATTGTGGTCCGTTCAATACGATGGTAAATATTCCTTTGTGGATGGGTGGGTGGATGGATGGATGGATGGGTACTAGATAGATAGATAGATATATAGATGGGTGGATGAATGGATAGATAGATAGATAGATAGATAGATAGATAGATAGATAGATAGATAGATAGATAGATAGATAGATAGATAGATAGATAGATAGAATTCATAATAAGTTAGCCTTTCAGAACTGGTTATGTCTAATCAACAACCGAACACTTCATAACGACGAGAGTGTTGTCCACAAAGTTTTGTTTCCTTTATGAACATGTCTGTCCTTTAAAATATCTTACACCGGAAATTACCATTGTCACTGCCATGTCCAAGCACAACGTTGTGTCAATGTTCAAAACAGACAAGGGTTGCATAGACATGTTTGCAGTGTCTGGCTTATTTATTTTACTTGGAAGATTGGTCTGTTCGATTCTATAAATCTAACTCGGAGACACGCCAATTGAAGCACTATTACAGTATCGTTCTATCAATATCAAGGTAGCCCCCCCCCCCTCCCTCCCCCAATGGAAGGCTGGATTGTCGACCTACAAGAACGCTTGCCAGGTCGATTATCCAGCCTTCTACGAGGCCTAAATCCAACGTGCGCACTGTGTACAGTTATTTCTTACCCAATTACTAGTAATTTACTCACTCTTCTTGAGTAATGACACATTGTGGATCACTTTCTACATGGTTCAATATCAATCAGGATATAGTGGTTTGAGTTTGACAATGAACCAAGACCAAAGGCTAGTTCCGAATAAACCTTTTAATTAAATTCTGCCAATAGTAATCTTGAAGGGCTATAGCATAAACATGAGCGATGTTGACCGACCGTATCGTTCAAATCCAATGAGGCAGCTGCAAAATGACGTTTGCGAATGGAAGAGAATAGTGATTCAGATTATCAGTGTATAATTGAAATGTCGGTGTAATTTAATTAAAGAACGTATGTGCAATCAGCGTCTTAACCTTGTTTGATTATCAAACTCAGCTGTATCTCTCCTGACCTGGTTTCATCTACATTTGGTGCGTCGGTTGAACTGGTCTTAGGGTGACCCAATTCTTTTTTCTGTTTCTCATAACTCGTCTGACACAAAGTTTCAGCTCTGACATAAAGAATAAATAGATTTTTCTCCCGCTCTTAATATTTTGCGTAATAAGTAAGTGTCTGGATTGTCGACGTCATCTACAGGCATGGCACTGATGACGACACTTGTTCAAGAACAAAGCATTTCTTTCATGACGGAAGTTATTCATGTAGGAGGCCTGAGAACATGCCAATTGTGTAGAGAAGCTGGGAAAGAAGGTACCGGGTACAGAGGAAGAAAAGGATAGGCAGAGAATTATGAAGATGTTTACTTTTGTCCTTTTTTTGAAAATCGACTATGAAATGAGAAACATAAAAAATAAGTTTACCGTTATTGGGGGGGGGGGTCACAACCACGAAATAAAAGCACTTTTGTAAAATATTTTTTGTTTTGGAGAATAAATTTCATGATTTAACATTCCATAGATTAAGCACGATTGCCGAATAAATTTAAACATTCATTGCTTTAGTGTTGGTCCAGTGTTGCTTCATGGGAGACAGCAGACACGCATATGTGTTAGATGAACAATGACTATTCATGACTCCTTCCTAATTGCTCATTTCCTTCCGATAAATAGTCACCTAATATTTAGCTTATAAGTATTTACCTTGTAATATGGGAACACTAGTGATACCTACTTCATCTACTCTATCGCAATTACTGTGTATTCTGATACTTGTTGCTAAGATTCCTTATGTATAAAATTCGTTGTCCAACCTTCCTTAGGCAGAAGATTTCACAAATGATATTCTAGTCTCATATTTGTTGAGTAAAGTTGACAAATCGTATAGGTTATATGTCAACATCTTGAATAACTTCAAACTAAGGTTTATGTTTCTCCACTGAGATGTTTACCTTTGCTTTTATGAACATCTCACGAGAAAACATCATTAAACTTGCTGAACCACGCAACGAATATTTTTTATAAAAAAAAGACAACTGATTGTTCCCACATGCCAGGAGTGGCCGGAACATTCTTTTCACACGTCAAATGCAATTGCATCCCAAGAGTATGGCGATGTCTTGAGTCAGACGTACATAACAAAGGTTAAATGTCTATGCGAGGGAAGTCTATCATGTGACCAGAATAGTGAACACAGTATCTACTTATAAATTGTAACTTTATACACGATTCACCAATTCTGATCACAGCATGATCTCTTGAAGTGAATGTTGTGAAGTTGAAGATATCAGTTTTAATGTGCTCGTCAGATTCACTCGACTGCCCTGAAGTTAGACCTATATCTACATCAGCTGGGGCAGTACAGTTATTGACCTACTGATACAGTATGCACGTACGTGTTCATACTATTAGTATTACCATACTGGGTTAACAAGTGTGTATTGTCGACCGTTGAATAATGAGCTGTCCAGAAGATATGCAATGGTATTTCAACTGTCTTTATGTTATGTGAAGAGTTTACAAAGTACGTGCATACGATTTAAATATGTTCAAATTATAATTGTTATATAATTGCAGTCTTTTTCAAAACTTAAACCAAAGATCGCGTCATCGTAGTCATTGCTTTTGAGCTGACATTTGCTTGCTATATTAACTGTGGATCTTATGATTCTAGACACTCTCTATTGTATGTGCTGGGATTTGCAATTGCCCTATCACCATGTGGATGAGCTATATGTATTTGCACCCAAATCTCATTAAACACGATCAACTCATTTATTTTTATAAACATGTTTAAGTTTCATCCTCAGCATAGTGAAACTACATTAGTTGCAAATAACCAGACCCAAGGCAACGCATTCGAGATACTGACACTTTCTTTACATGTTTACTATGTAAGAATTGTGTGAGAGAAAAACATTTCTCATGTGATATGTGCGAGGATTTCTACTGTATTTTTTTTTCATCCAATATTCACAGTCACACAGAAGTAAAAGTTTTTTGAGGATTATGTCTTCTACGGAGACTGTTTTGTAACTGTATACACGATTCACCAATTCTGATTCTCTTTCTAATGCTTATGCCGCATGTGTAGCGTCTTACATTCGACAAGTGAGCACCCTTTCCATATAGTCTACACAGGCTCAGGGGATTAGGCTACACTTCGGGTGCCTGTGGGCTCAACTAATGTGTGTCCTTTCCGTATTGTGTAGTCCTAATTTTTTTTCAGAGGACTGTTAATTTGTTTTTAATGACGATTCCAACCAAATTCTAACAAAGTAGCTGTGTATAAATCAGTGTCATTTGATTTTTTGTTCGAATTTAGACTTCAAATTATGAACCAGGTAAATATTATTGCACACAAATATAATCGATACCTAGGCTGCACTGTTTTGTATAGTAGTAGTGTTGTTATATTTATTTATTCATTCATTCATTCAACTTCGTATTGAGTGATAGCCTGCGTCCCATAATCGCCCTCAACAATGAAAATATGACATATGTCCTAGCCAGCTCATGGTAATTCATTTTTTGTTAAGGGGGGATATGCGTGTACGTAAAATGATTTTAAAATTCAATCTGTGACAACCGGAGATGACCTTTTGAGAGGAATGGTGTATTAAACTGCTATAAAACGCCCCAGGCAAACACAAACCATCATAATATAAATACATTTTCTTCTATCTTTTTTTCAATGATGTATGTGTTCCCATCTCTCACTATTGACACGAATTGTATATGTCCTATGTAGAATAGTGTATTACTCATAGACATGATACAAAATTCGTGCCATTACACGATTATAGAGGCTGAAGGAAAATCACGTGGTGTGTTTTACCACCCTCTGTGTACATATTATGTGGAATTCACCTTTTTTATAACAATTTGAATACTATCAGCAGCTCATCGCCGCGGGCGATGTTTTGTAATGTGGGAAATACCTCAGCATTCAAGGTAGTTTATTTTTATATATAGTATCGTGGATCAGACCTCTGTACTGGCAAAGTACACTCTGTGATTACCGAAACCGTGCCAGTGTCCTGATAAACCTGACACCTTTTATTTAAAACCTATCTCTACAACGCGTTTAAATCTAGAAATGTAAAAACCTGCCAGCAGACCAGTGCAAAGAACTTGCAGCACTGTTGGATTGCAGAAGTGACTATACCATGCATACAGGATTGTAAAAAAGCGGATAGTCTTTTTACCAGGGATTCCCAGTGAACTTTTCGTTTTGGAAATCGATATTTTCTACATGTAACAATCGTGGTAAGTTGCATACGAATACTTTGTTAGCAATGAACTATTTTTAAAGATTTTCAACACTCCATTACAATACTTTCGAAACAGTTACCCAGATGAACTATTTACTGTGTTATTGAACGTTATGTAGTTCCACGTTGCGTTGTAACTAAAGTTTCGAAAAATCACGCCCTTAGAAATACGTAATATAGTTGTATATTATGAAATGTAAAGAGTACTAGAGTCTTTTTTATGGATATATACAATTAATATATCTCAGAAATGTGATAATTACCATGTATTTTATTTTATTTTATAGTTCCACTTTGCGTCGTAACTGTACACTTTCTGAAAAATAGGCCAGACCCATATCAATCATACAGTGTATTGATCAATATATACAACAAATCCAGTATCTCACTAGACATCATTCGTTGCCAATGTTAAGAATAATAATAATGTATACACAGACTAATTTCGCTTTCTTCATCGACTTTGATCGATATCAGGGTGGTAAAGATATTGTATAAAGATATGGACAATCCATCAATTACTAGCCTTCCATCTAGTTAACCTAGTTCTATTTCCGCTATATGAATTATACATTTAATTCGTTCATATGACAATATCCTCAGACCATGTGTTGAAACTGCTTGAGAAATATTTGTCCTCAGAATGAAAACATTTCAACAGTACACACGACCTAATTTGATATGCTGGGTGTTTCACTAGTCTCTGACAACTAGTTTAAAGGCCTACTTAGAAATAAATTGAGTGAAAAACAGTTGTCTAGCAGAGCTATAGAAAAAATACCGCCAATGGCGTTGTAGCACAACTGTGCACTTTTTAAAAATGTTTATCCATATGCTAGTCCATGCTAGCCATAGGTGTTCATTTGCTGAATGACTATCCAGTTGCCTATCCAATTGCTAGCTTTGCGATATACGCGATCATTTGGCTATTGCTATGGGCGTGGTCATGTTGTTAGATATATTAGCATACATTTTTGTATGTTTTTGTTCACTTGTGTATGAATTCCTGATATTATTTTTGCAATATACGTGATCTCAGGCTGTTGCTATTGGCGTGGTCTTGTTGCTAGGCACATTTGCATACATTTTTTGAATGTTTATTCATTTGTCTTTCAATTCCTGTTGTTATCTTTGCAAGAGACGTGATTATTTGGCTGTTGCTATAGGCGTGGTCATGTTGCTAGGCAAATTTACATACATTTTTTTTAATGTTTATTCAATTGTCTATTAATCCCCGTTATCTTCGCAAAAGATGTGATCATTTGGTTGTTGCTATGGGCGTGGTCTTGTTGCTAGGCACATTTGCATACATTTGTAAAATGTGAATGTTTATTCGCTTGTCTTTTTATTCCTGTTGTTATCTTTGCAATGTACGTGATTATTTGGCTGTTGCTATGGACGTGGTCTTGTTGCTAGGCAAATTTACATACATTTTTTGAATGGTTATTCAATTGTCTATTAATCCTTGTTGTTATCTTTGTGAAATACAAGACCGTTTTGGCTGTTGCTACAGGCATGATCACGGTTGCTAGGGTCAGTTGAATTTTACTCACTTGCCTCCCAGATGATGTTGTTATTTGACCAAAATATAGCTAGGGCCAGTTGTGTCAAAATATTTGAAGAAAATCTGCATAATAACACTTCTAGAAACATCTCACCAAGTTTCAGTCTCAATGACCACTAATTTAGTGTTATACTTCTGTAACTCATTGTCACTAATGCGAGATCCTGGGATTGATACCCCAGCCTTTAATCTTAGATATACACCATGCTATTACACATTACACAAGACGAGAGCTTAGCCATAGGCAGCTGTAGTATACTAGTATATGGTGGTCTGAGATTTCAGATATTATGATTCTCATATCATCCTGATTGGGGTCATAATAAATGATATGCTGTCGGGAGAAATGGTAAAACTTTCCAACTGACTCGAAGGGAGGGTTGCGGGGAGGGGGGTAGAAATATAAGCCAAAATAAAAAATACAACATGAAGTTAGTTTGGGTAAATGTAGTGATCAGTATTATGCGGTTTTCTAAAATCAATCTCAATGTCAAAATTTACTGCCCGACTGCCTCCAGCCTGTTCGATTTTGCTAAAAAGGAAAACCACCAATGGTATTTCTTACTAGAACGAATGTAATCGTGTTACAAAAATAACTATCTAATGCTCTTTTATGCCAAAGAACAGAACAGTGATTAACGTATGTTATTCAAAGACTGGGTCGTTGAAAGATGGTCACCTTGTTTAGATGACACCCATTAACCATGACATAAATCTATACCCTATTACATGAAGTAGATAATGTCCTGGTATAATAGTAAATGTTGAATTGGTACGAACGGATGTGTGAACCACTCTACAAAGTGCAGGATGCAACATTTACTGTATATAGGAAACCAGAAGTAGTAGCAGCTCTCAGTCAACACATAGACCACAAATTGTAATATCTCCTGAGGGACATTACCAAGACTTGCAATAGATCAGTGAACTGGTTAAATGCAAGAACGGAAATAGAAGTATGAGGTTGACAGGAACGATTTCACAAAGAGGGCGATGTTTTGTGACATTTTGAACTCTCCGAAAGAGACGTATAATACTAAATGTATTAACCTGTATGAGAGAGTACAAGTGTATCCATGTTGGCGCAAGTCGTGCACAAAATTGGTGTTTCAGAATCAGTGAGCTGGTTACGTATTATAGTACAAGTTAGATAACGTAGGTGTGTACTGAATATACTGGATATAAACAAACATAACTATGTAATCATAATATCATAAATATGTTAACAATATATATATATATATATATATATATATATATATATATATATATATATATATATATATATATATATTAAATGAATCGGTGAACCATTGCACACTATTACGTAGTACCGAACGGATTCAAACTTTTGAATATCTGAGTTAGATTAAGAATACCCGTAAACACAGAGGGGAAGTCTGATAGAACCTGACTAGATTACCATATCTTGTACCGTAATTTGGATGGGGGGGGGGGGGGCTCGGTAAACAATCGAGGAATGCAGATAGCTTTACCCACTAACTATCCTTAATATAAACATTGGATTGCCCGAATGAGATGTTATAACTAGAGAGAAAATAAAAGGCAGTATATTAAAAAAATAACAATAATCCAAACTCCAAAATCCAAACGTTAAGCAAAACTCGAATTCATAATACTAAATAAAGAATTCTTACTCAAATGTACATAAAATAATCTGAAAATACTAAATATTGCTTACCATGTGTGTCTTATTATTCTGGACACGATATACGTAGTAGTCTAGTCCCCTAAGTTCAAAGACAAATATCGCACGTAGAGGTAGAAAGACTCTTTATGCAGTGTCGTTGGTAACTGAAAACAGTGAAGGTAAACCGGAGTAACTGTTAGCAAGCACTCGCTTTGACGTATGCTAGTGTCAATATCGATGTGAAACCGCGTTAACGTGTCCTGGGGGATTCGGAATTAAATAAGGACATAGCCAATTGATTTGTTGGCGAGTAATCGTAGAATAGCTGGCGCAGCTTGTTGGATTCCCTACCTACTCCCGACGACTCACTTTGTCGACTTGATTCGCTGAAGTCTTAGTTGGACGACTGTTCAATCTCGACATCGGGTGAGTCTTCCTACACTTCTTGTATCGAACACACTTTAAAAAATCGCTAACCATATAATTTATTTTATTAAGTGTGCCGGTATGATTTATTTATCGTATATTGAAATACACACACAAACATAAACCATTGGATAGACCTACGAATGTTCACTATTACACAAAAAGTGCCTTTAGTTTGTGTATTTGATATTGTATATTGAAGGCAGTACTAATGTGAGTGACGTCAATGATAAGACTTCTATTTTCATATTTAGAAATGATGGAAAATCATAATACGTATTAAAATGATAGTCACGGCATTATCTTAATGGTGCAGTCGTGACAACAAAACAGAACTTAATAGGTGATACCAGATTTCCAATTTTTGCTCGTAAATTTGTCAAATTCATAACGCGCTATAACTAGAATTGAATATCTGGAATGGGATTATTTATAGCTAGAGGCACTGGCAACACATCTGTATGATGGCAGCATATATGAATTGTTACTCTTTAAATCGTACGTCTGATCGTTTACCATATCGACGTTAAATGTCTTTTCAATTGTGTACAATATTTTTTATTGTGAATATATTATAGTTGTAGGAAGCAATCATAATCGCTTTTTCCAACGATAATTGACATGGCGGGTAGTAGATGAGACTGGTCTAGAAATGAGTATTTGGAATTAGATTGACGTGGGTGTATGTCAAATATGAATTGCGCAACAAGAGAAATAGTAGAAATAGCAAGCATTGGTTGGCATGCGTATGTATGTATGTATGTATGTATGTATGTATGTATGTATGTATGTATGTGTGTGTGTATGTATGTATGTATGTATGTATGTATGTATGTATAAGTAATTAAGTAAGTGGAGGATAGTTGAAACCAAGTATTTTGAATATGGCTTGACAATAGACATAGTGGAAATAGCACCAGCATTAATTATGTGAGTTGGGGAGGAGGCTTAAAGACATGGAGAGGGGGTTATTGGAAAACAATTTGACCTAGCGAGGGGTAATTACAATTAGATTGACATGTCAAGGAGTATTTTAAATGACAGTGAAATGTAGCAAGGCAGAAGTAATGACCCTGTCCGTCAGAATGTATGTAATCAGTTAACCGTGTACATCTGTAAGTTTAATGGGGAATTGATTAAACACAAATTTTCGTGTTCATGAATGTTTGTTGTGTCTATAGTAATTAGTAAATTAGTTTATTATAGTGACACGAGGTCTTACATAATGTAAAGTTACATTTCTAAACAATCTTTCAAGAATGTGAAAATTAAACCTCCCAGCCCAATGGACTTATATGTCACTTTAAACAAGAACTTAAAGAAAATTACAGAGTGTGAAATAAATAAATACAATAAAGAAGTCAAAGATTAAATAAATGGATCATACATAACTAGCTTGGCCTGTACAGACTGTCTTTCCTCCTAAGGAAGGCCTTTTCTATAATATTCTATGTATGTATGTATGTATGTATGTATGTATGTATGTATGTATGTATGTATGTATGTATGTATGTATGTATGTGTGTGTATGTGTGTCTATGTATGTATGTATGTATGTATGTATGTATGTATGTATGTATGTGTGTGTATGTGTGTGTGTGTGGTGGTGTTGTGTGTGTGTATGTATGTATGTAGTATGTATGCATGCATGCATGCATGCATGCATGCATGTATGTATGTATGTATGTGTGTGTATGTGTATATGTGTGCATGTATGTGTATGTATGTATGTATGTATGTATGTATGTGTATGTGTGTATGTATGTATGTATGTATGTATGTATGTATGTATGTGTGTATATGTGTGTGTATGTATGTATGTATGTATGTGTGTGTGTGTGTGTGTGTGTGTGTTACCGTGTTTAATATGGACGTCACCATGCCATCGGAGTGCCTGCGATAAAAATTAATCCCCTGTCTTAGTTCTGCCTAGAACATATTAATAGGACTTACTACCTACCGTATACCGTTCTAGCCAATTCCGATAGCTTTCCGTACTTATTATTTCGGGCTAACATTAATTTGTGTTCTTTTATCATTGTCCTTGAAATCCAAGCCAACGGCACGCATATTGTACAAATAAGGCCGTAGGCACTTTTAGTAGAAGCTTTCCGATTTTCTCAGTTCAAAGGTATATACCGCATGCGACATCAGAATTGCCTGCCGTAAACATGCTGTCTTGTAGAAATGAATAAATTTACTCAGCAGGAGGTCCCCATGATATTTACATCTGGCAGTAACATCAAGCACATTCTACCATATAGCGTATGGGAGACAAAGGATTTGCATATCAGTACATTTCAGCGTATCACAGCTAACGTCTCTTATTGTGGTGTATATGCCAGGTGTATACTTAATTCACAGCTCAATGAAAGTACTGTATTCCTTTGTACGTGTTTCCTTGTCCTTTAGGCATCAAACCATTTTCCTGACACCTTTAAATAGATTCAGTACTTTGTTGTCGGCTGCATACGTTATGTTTTAATCTGAGGTTTGCATCACCTCTACCCACTCCATTAATATGTTTTCTTCTTTCAATTCTCATATTGAAACAATTTGATATAGGAAACCTTTTGTCGAATCATGGTGATGCTTTGTGATTGGAATCGGAAAATTGATCGCTGGTAGTTACTTATGAGGTTCTAATGCATGCATCATGTTTCAATGTTTGCTCACGAAAAGCTTCAGTATTGACATTTTGCAGTGTTGTCCCGTATTGATTACTTTGTAACATGTATCATGCCAAGATAGTTTCTTTCATTCCTCTGTGAGTCCTGTGCTAGCACTTCGATTTCGACGTTACAGAACTTTGTTTTGCAACATTTACAGTCATATACCCACAATTATCAATATTGAAACTGTTAATTTCATTATTTTTTGAACATTGTGTATTATCAATCTGATGAATATTCACCACATTTGCTGATTTTCCGCCTGAAATAAAGCATAACACACTCTTAACCTATATTATGATGAAGACTCATGAGTACTGGTGACCAATTACAAATAAATTAAACTTTGTACTGTCAGAATGCTTGGCTAATCCTGGTTAGCTTTCAGCTCTTTTCAACATTTTGACGTCAGGCATGTGTAAACAATGTTACTTCACTTCCCTGAAGAATGAACTGAGGACCCAGGTTGAAATGAAGAATTACCCAAGCAGTAAAGTACAAAGTATTTATATATTTTTATACATTAATGGTACAGTAGTTTTGTGTACTGATTTTTCGTAATTTTCTTTCCTAATTTCTGCCACCTGTTATTATTATTATTTTTTTTTTAAACAACCATTATGATTGGTTTATATTTACAGCTAAGAAAGTTCAGATACATTTAACGTATAAACATATATATCTAGTTAAATTGACGCCTTCTATTATTATTCAAAACCTGGGTAGACATTAGAACAGACAATATATACAGGAGGGTAAACGCTTCGGGGACTGTAGACCATATATTTTGTCTCAGCAGTCTATGCGTTTGCTTATGTTTTGATATTTGTGGGAACCCGGAAGTATTCTGCCAAAGAAAGGAGTGGTGATAACCTAGGGTGCGGCGAAATATGTTGAAATAAAATAGGCAAACCATTTCTGCCTTTTGAACCATCGTTTTATTTTTGATTGTTTTGATAATTATTCAAATTTGACATTTGATGTTAAGTACATTAATCATTTGAAATTTATGGCATAGTTTTCTATTCATAAATCTTAATACTAATACCTGGAGAGATATATACATAGTATGGAAGACGGTTTTTTCCTGTTAACAATCTTTTTATTCAATTCGGTTAAATTACAAATTTAGTGTACAAAGTCTTTCTATTTCTTTCTAACATTTACATTAATTGGCCTTCAATTTCGATTTTTTTTTCATTAACTCTAAAGAGAAGAAAAATACAAAATCTCTCAAAAGTAGGTACATCGCTGTCCTGACAGACAAACCACGATTTACAAATTGAAAACATTACAATCACAATGATTTGATTTACACAGCTATCTATACATTATCAATTCCAACAATTAAATCACAAACAGATAATTCAGTTCTAGTGTTGTTTACATTGTTGATGAAATTCAGTACCCTTTCCCCAGAAATAAAATTTATGGAAAGTATGAAAGACTTAACCAGTTTACATCCATGTCTAGCCAACTCAAACACGTGACATTTTTTCCCCGGACGATGTTCCAACATTAGAAACCAACAGCACTCGTATGGTAGTGATATGAGTGCCTTGATGTGGGCCGGGCATGCTAATTTTTATCTGTTAATCTACCTTTTTCATAATATGTGCGTCTTAGTAAATCTTTAACAAAACGCCTTCACCAAAAAATAGAAGGACACTCACTCATTGTAGCTAACCAGTTGGTATTTTGTCTTTCAAAACTCACCGACAGTGAAAACGCTTCACACTTCGTTCTCCGGGTACTTTAAGATCTGCGATAGTTTACAATTGAGTTATTAACATTTTAGTATCACTTTAACGTGTCCTATGCACATCATAAACCCGACTAAAGACATGGACGTTAACATTTCTGTTTCTGTATTTCGTCGACATAACATGTGCCACGTTTGATGACCTACTTAAAAGACCCCCTACAGAACATTGAACAATCTGCAAATAGACTTCATGGTTAAGGAACTGAATTAGAATGGAAACCTTGTACTCTCAACGTTGTAATGCAGTCTGAAATCTTGATAATGAATGAGTTTATACATGGTCATTTTGGTTAGCATATCTTCTAGTCCACTTCACTAACTTTTAAGACGTCAGATGTAATCTCCTGTGAAATGAAAAGTAAGTTAAATGTAGGTTATTCACAAATGAAGATCGTATCTCGTTCTGTTATGTTACGAATAGCTGGATTCTAATACGAATGAAAGAGAGAGGTCAAGAGGAAAAGCAAATAACCAATTTAAGTAAATAGTATTTCTAATGTGACTTCACGAACTACTGTAAATTGCTTAGATTCGTCTGTAGAATTGTGGCTGTTTAAATATATAATTTGCATCATTATTGAAAAGTGCATGGGAAATATTTATTCAACAGAATTAGTCAGTATTTGTATGCACAATGTGTAACCATGTACGTATAGTTGTTGAGTATAATTAAGGATGTAATAGATGAAATTGCATTTCGGAATTGTCAACTTTATGAGAGGAAGCATGCAATTGAAGTTTCATATGTGAAGGGTTAGCAGCGACTTCTTTCCATCATTAGATTCGTCGTATCCTTTTGAAGAGCTAGTCATTCGGGGTGAATAAGTATTACAGCGCGGCATAGAAAGGCATACGTGAGAAGTTACCAATATACTGTCAGCATCGAGGCTTCGATAAGACGGGAAATTCGTCGTCACGTCCGGTGGTTGCATATCACAAGCACTAAAAACCTCTCCATTTCAATATCATCCGACTGTGTCGCGAGACAAATTTATATCATGTCTCGGTAAACGATTCTACTAATGTCTGCATATTTAGTTCAATCAATAATAACATTAATCTTTGTCTGGTTAAAGCGACCACTTTGAAATAGTCTGAATACATTTGATATACTTTAATTCGTGAGTTATTTAACGTTTGGTTGCCCCTAGAAATGTAAGGTGCAAGACTTCCGTTAATACTCCTAATGGCATACGCTCGGCACATCTTTTGAACCAACCTATTTTTAAATCAAGAATGATAGATAGGGTCAGTACATCCTGTTTTCTTATCTCTATGTAAAGGACTTTGAGCAAGCTTTCTTATGGCCAGTTTGTTAAAAAGCTTTGAAGGACTCGTATGATGTCAAATAAGCACCATTCCCTTTAATGTACATTCACCCTTTTATAGCAACTTACGTCATTGGTAATATAATAGTATGCGATAACCCACTGCGTTCAATATCCGTCTTGTATGTTACCCCTTCGTGTTTCTAAGATATTTTGACATTTTTTTGTTTGCTTAAAAGTAATCTTTAGGCATTGAGAAAGTGTACTTTTATGCGCAAGGTTAACAGTTAACAATGTAATCACTGGATATTGGGTAAAATATATTTAACAGTTCAAACAGTGTTGCCTTGGTGTTCCACTCATTTGACATGACAGTTTTACACACACTCAGACAACTTCAAATGCAAAAGATACATATAGTTGCCGCGCAGAGTTGGGATGTAGAAGTAGATGAGATACCTTGTTGATTTCCAGTTGGAAAGTAAAACATTGAAGCCATTATTCATTAGAACCATTAAGTCCATGTGTACTTATTTCGGCAGGAGTCCTGTTTCTACAGCACTGTGAAAGAATAGCAATACTGTATAACCGTTCAATGCCACGGGAAAAGGATCTTGCTGTGTGTGTTGTTTCTATTTTAGTGATAGTGCAGAGTTGAACTGTGTCTATCTTTGTGTTTTAAAACATGTCCCATGAGTGAAATACCAAGGTCACACCGCGATCAACTCAATTCCTGGAGAACTAAAGGGGATTGCTGATGTTGAATGTTTTAAACATGAACTAAAATCTCATCTGTTTAGCCAATATTATAAACTGTATTGATGTATTACCATGTGCGTTTTACTAAGTTGTCATTTAGCCTTTTTGTTATTATTGTAACCAGTTTGTTGTTTTTAGCTCAATTTGTTTGATTGTTTGTACAGCGCTTTCGAACATTAATAAATAGAAAAATCGCTTTAAAATATAAATAAACTTTAAACTTCAAACTTTATCATTTCTACTGTAAATCAGGCTCGAGCCAAGAAAGCAATGCTAATATACGACATCAGTGCATTTGCCAATGTTATAGCCATTTGGCCTGTGAGAATATCGTTAATATATAACAAGATTTATAATTTAATACTGTGAAAGATTTACAGCGCTAAGTGAGTATATCACTACGAGTTTGGGCTTCAAGAAAAAGACATAAAATGTCTATTTTGGTTCATTAACTATAAGCTATGAACTAAAAAATTCTATTACTTATCAATCCTTATGATTTATCGTGAAATGTCGATTCTTAATAGTTTCTTTAGCCAATGTTTTCACTCACTAAGGTCTTTACAAAACACAACACGCAGCATTTCTGTGAAGGAAAGCCGATAACTGCAGACGAAAGCAAGACTCGTCATAGTTTATTTAAACAATCTCACCACAAAGTCTGTACAAGTAAGATGATAAACCATTCCGAATGTCTTGGTAAAGTCAGCTCAGAAGCTTTTACTATGTTATGTCTTTAAAAGTAGATAAACGATATGACTATTTGATAATGATGTTTGGGGCACATAATTGTCAGAGCAAAGTGTGTAGGTTAAAATAGCTTGTTTTACACGTTGGCCAACATCGTAGGTGTTGACCTTGTGGTGATAGTCTTATTTAGGTCCCGTCTAGTGATGTCATACACCTGTCATATACCGAACGTAACTGGTTGGTATATCTTGTAATATATAGTGTTTCTCAAATTACACAAATAGATGGTTGGTATATCTTGTAGTATAGTGTTTCTAATTACACAAATAGATGGTTGGTATATCTTGTAGTATAGTGTTTCTAATTACACAAATAGATGGTTGGTATATCTTGTAGTATGGTGCTTCTAATTACACAAATAGATGGTTGGTATATCTTGTAGTATAGTGTTTCTAATTACACAAATAGATGGTTGGTATATCTCACACAAATAGATGGTTGGTATATCTTGTAATATATAGTGTTTTTAATTACACAAATAGATGGTTGGTATATTTTGTAGTATAGTGTTTCTAATTACACAAATAGATGGTTGGTATATCTCACACAAATAGATGGTTGGTATATCTTGTAATATATAGTGTTTTTGATTACACAAATAGATGTTTGGTATATCTTGTAGTATAGTGTTTCTAATTACACAAATAGATGGTTGGTATATCTCACACAAATAGATGGTTGGTATATCTTGTAATATATAGTGTTTCAATCACACAAATAGATGGTTGGTATATCTTGAAGTATAATGTTTGTAATTACACAAATAGATGGTTGGTGCATATGCATTCTTGCAGTATAATAGTGATTCTAGTTACAGAAATCTGAATACTTAATCCGATAAATAATTTTTCCCTTTATTTTCATGTTTGCTTGTTTTTTGTCAGCCGCTTAGCCTCTCTCCATGTCGTGACCTGAAAACTATAATCGGGATACTTGTCTGGTTACTGTTCAGGCACATCAGAGCACATTTAGGCACATTGGACTTTGAATGAGTGAACCTTCCATGTCTTGTGAGGTGCAATTTGAGAATCACTCCATCAATGAGTTGCCCACGTTTAGACTCAGTCAAGTGTGAGACACAATTGTTGTGTGCATTTTAGGGTTCATTAAATTGACCCCAACATTTGCCGCCTTACATTGCCACGTGAACATTGCCTAAATATATTGTGTTATCAGTGTTTGTGTATTGTATAGTAGTGCTGTGATTAATCCCTAAGTCCTTGGACGTGGCTATTAAATGCACAATATTACATTTAAAACCTGAGGATAACATAAATTTGCAGCTTCGTAGCTCTACTAATTGAAGATTTGGCAAGTAGTTCTCAGTTGTCACCTTGAGTGCACGGAAATTCCCAAATGTTTGCGGTGCCAAAAGTTCAGATGTTTAGGTCATTCGTCTTACTTCACCCGAGACAGTTTGAAAGGTCATATATCTGTTATAGAAGTCAACCAATTGGTAGTATAACTATTGATCAACGTCGTCTAGCAACATGGTTTCTGCAAATTGAACCCATTGGGGTCAGCTTTTCAATTTAAACGACAGAATTAGAAACAGGTCATAGGTATGCATGAGGGTGTTTGAATTTATTGAATTCCGTTCCGATTACTTGTTTACGAGCAAATTGACGGCTTCTTGTTCGTTTGTATTCCAGTAAAGAATATTATCGAAGGTCAGTTGAGAAATGGCTGGCTTCACATACCCCGTGTTGCCACAGTTACAGACTGATGATACTAAGTTACTAGGATTTCCTCGCCTTACTACATCTTGATTAAACTTGCCAACCTTACCACTTTGCTTAACTTCACCTCTCACCCAACCAACCTTTGCCCAACTTTTACCTTTTATACCCTACCGTACCGTGTCTTACCTTACCTTATACCATACCTAACATTCATCTCCTTCACTCACCTTTTTTCCTTCAAGTTACCTTTCCTTACCTTGCTTTTCCTTTCCTTTTCTTTCCATTGTTATCGTTATTTGATTGACATGGTGTTATATGCACGGGGGTGGGGGGGGTGTATAAACAATAGTTCACCAAAAGTTATCTCTTCATAAATATGTTGGGATATGAAGCGTGACATCTCACAAGATAGTAAACTTCCAACTTTTAATATTTACATTAAACTACATTTTAACAAATAATTACATTTTGATTTGCTTATTCTTTAACAGTTCAGGGGGGAATGTCCAGTGTATAAATATGTCTATATATTTATATTTATCCATCTGTTGATATACTACAGTATGAACACTTCTGATCTGATTTGACCAGGCATGGATGGATAGATGTGACCCCAAACACAGACTTCACTATGTCATTGTACGTTTTTACGGACTACTTCACAATTTCACTTTCGTTTTCTTTCTCAAAGTTAGTACAACGTTGCCATCTCGAGAGATAGTAATGTAAGATTGAAACATTTAAGTTAAGATGTTTGGAAGCACCTGTCGAAAAATGCATAGAGGGGCAAGGGGCAGAATATTAAGCAATTTGGTGATTGGAAGTTTTTATTTCCCATCAAAGGCTTCGTGAATTTCCTCTACTTCTACTCAAACCCATACAGATATTTTAAACAAGTAGAACTCGATACAATCACAATAAGTACTACGTAATGACACAAAGCCTTTAGTATAAGCAACGAGTGACATTACGTAATTACGTATTTTGTCAAAAATAATAGATTACTCTTACAGTTTAATCTAAGTTATATTTGTAATGTATTCTTCAATTAGTTGAATGTTTAAAGTAGTTTTGAATGAAGCCGAAGGACGAAAGAAAAGTATGAAGTAATGTTTTTGGATTCACAAAATCTTTTTTGTGTGTATGAAACCATTACTGTTTATTATTAGAGATGTCTGCTTTACGTGTTGTCTGGATACTTTATACTAAAGAAAACGTATTCATTAAAACATGAGCATAGGATTTCTTATCCATAGACATTTTAGAAAGACGTTTATGTTTTATCTTTGTTGAAGCACCCTTGTCACCCAATTCACACACACACACACACACACACACACACACACACACACACACACACACACGCGCGCGCGCACACACTCGCCTTGGGGTCCTACGCTACGAAGACCTAGCTAGTAACTAGGATAAAACACTACAATCTTTTTTAAATTATTTTAGTTTAGGGTATTGGTGGGTATTTTAAAACCATTTTAGTACTCATCCTCAATTTTTACTTAAATTAAAATATGATTTGTACCCCTAAATATAAATATTTTTAAAAAGATATTTTCTTAAATGCAAGGCACTAAAATAAATAAGTTTCAACAGAAGAGCATTTCTTTCCTCACGCCATACTGGTTTTGCACTATACACTACTACCAAGTACTTATCAAATGCTGTGAACCCATAGATTGTAAGCTTACCAAGTACTTATCAAATGCTGTGAACCCATAGATTGTAAGCTTACCAAGTACTTATCAAATGCTGTGAACCCATAGATTGTAAGCTTACCAAGTACTTATCAAATGCTGTGAACCCATAGATTGTAAGCTTACCAAGTACTTATCAAATGCTGTGAACTCATAGATTGTAAGCTTACCAAGTACTTATCAAATGCTGTGAACTCATAGATTGTAAGCTTACCTAGTACATATCAAATGCTGTGAACCCATAGATTGTAAGCTTACCAAGTACTTATCAAATGCTGTGAACTCATAGATTGTAAGCTTACCTAGTACTTATCAAATGCTGTAAACCCATAGATTGTAAGCTTACCAAGTACTTATCAAATGCTGTGAACCCATAGATTGTAAGCTTACCTAGTACTTATCAAATGCTGTGAACCCATAGATTGTAAGCTTACCTAGTACTTATCAAATGCTGTGAACTCATAGATTGTAAGCTTACCTAGTACTTATCAAATGCTGTAAACCCATAGATTGTAAGCTTACCAAGTACTTATCAAATGCTGTGAACCCATAGATTGTAAGCTTACCCAATACTTATCAAATGCTGTAAACCCATAGATTGTAAGCTTATCAAGTACTTATCAAATGCTGTGAACTCATAGAGTGTAAGCTTACCTAGTACTTATCAAATGCTGTGAACCCATAGATTGTAAGCTTACCTAGTACTTATCAAATGCTGTGAACCCATAGATTGTAAGCCTACCAAGTACTTATCAAATGCTGTAAACCCATAGATTGTCAGCTTACCAAGTACTTATCAAATGCTGTGAACCCATAGATTGTAAGCTTACCAAGTACTTGTCAAATGCTGTGAACTCATAGATTGTAAGCTTACCAAGTACTTATCAAATGCTGTGAACCCATAGATTGTAAGCTTACCAAGTACTTATCAAATGCTGTGAACTCATAGATTGTAAGCTTACCAAGTACTTATCAAATGCTGTGAACTCATAGATTGTATGCTTACCTAGTACTTATCAAATGCTGTGAACCCATAGATTGTCAGCTTACCTAGTACTTATCAAATGCTGTAAACCCATAGATTGTCAGCTTACCTAGTACTTATCAAATGCTGTAAACCCATAGATTGTAAGCTTACCTAGTACTTATCAAATGCTGTGAACCCATAGATTGTAAGCTTACCTAGTACTTATCAAATGCTGTGAACCCATAGATTGTAAGCTTACCAAGTACTTATCAAATGCTGTGAACTCATAGATTGTAAGCTTACCTAGTATTTTCAAACTAGTGTCTTTTAAAAGGCATTTAGAAAAAAACCTTTACAGTCTTTACAGATGTCCGATGTACTTGAGATGTAGATAGCTGATGTACACGTCCTTTCAAAATGTCCTATGAGCTTGAGATGTAGTTTTCTGATGTACACGCCTTTTTACGACAACCATTTATGATATTTGTGGGCATGCTGATAACATTCTTCATTTTCACACATACCATGTATGAATGTTACATTTCAATCTGTTCAGATATGTATTTGCTCAAATCATGAAACGCGATACTTACACTATGTTTTGTAAATCTCTGTATTATGTCATTATCTAAAGTGTAGTATATTTTTTTGCCAAGCAAATTGTAACATTTAAGAATGAATACAAAAAATTTATGTATACAGTTATGATGATTTATTGCTTAAAGCTAAAATCTATTTTTAACAAGTTGAATTGCTCAGTCTATCACAATTTTATTGGAATAGGTAGTAGGTTATTGCATAACTTTTAATATAACATTTAGGATATAAAAGCCACTACCGGGGTATATAATATTTTAATGGTGTGTTTTTATGGAGGAACACCTCATGCAATTCTCACTTGAATGCTAAACTCGGTATGAGATAAAGTGTCACTTTGGATATTTGAATCCTCTGTGCTATTTTGGCTGTATTTTAGTTTCCGTTCGAGGCATGTTATATAGTTTAAACAGCGATTGCCTGGAAATGCTAAGTGATTGTTTTTGTTTGATTGCTTCAGGTGCCACAAAATGTAGCATCGTTCAGCCTTCTTCATGTTTCTTGTACTAAGAATTTAAAAAATGACAAATGATAAGCGTGTGCAAATGCATTATATTGAAAGGTGGCTTGGATTATGTAGACTTGGGTGGCAAGTGAGACTTGGTTTTGTCTGTCTTGAGATTGTTAAGAAATTGTCTGACGAACCATTCCATGTTTTGAAATCGATAAGTAATGGCTGCCTGGAGTCTTTATTACAATTTCGTTCAATTTGCTGAACATTCTAGAACCGTAATAGTTTGAAGTAACCAAACGAAGTGATATTTTTACAGTAGTGTAAGACATAGAGCTCAGATGTGTTTGATTTGAATACGATTTACCTCTAGGTACTATTATGTCTACATTATTGAATAAGAACACAGGTTGTAAAATCTTTCAATCTGTAATTCTCTGAAATCTTTCAATTTGTGATTCTCGTTCAGGGTTGTCTTGTGAAAATGATCCGATGCCGTACACAAACCAAGTTGTACACGTTCGACAGAAAATACAGTGGTTGCTCAACTTAAGTTAAACGCGCGCATGTGTGTGATTGATTCTTTGCTGCTCGAAATATGGGTCAACACGTTCTGGATCACCATTATTCCCCCGTTTTAACTTAAATTTAGTTTGTACATGTATGATTATGTCAGTCCCTGCCATTTCTCTTCTGAATCATTCAACCGGAACATACTCATGCCAAAAGAGTTTTTCACTACTCCCTTTGAATTGTAGTGACAAGGCCCCTTATGTTACTCCTTTTTTTTCTGGCCGAACGAAGAAAAGTATGTTTAATTATTTTGCAATAACATATATGTGTAGTTATTGATTTCACACCAAATCTGCGTAGATTCTCATTGAGCCTAAATGACAATTTTAAGCACCAACTCCAGGGGTCACTTAACATAGGATTTTACTGGACTGGTGTTTGCTCTGTTGTTCGTACCAATCATTATCAATTTCATGAAGTTTTGATATATTATTATCATCATGTTATAAATCGCCACCAGGAATATTTATCAGAACAATGGACAACTGCAGCACTTTTCATAAATGTTGCCTATTATTACGGGTCGTGATCTCTACTGCACGCTATCTTGAAATAAACGTAAATGGAATATTCAGATTTTAGCTGAAATGCTACAATATAATAAGAAACCTGTTTTAACAATTTAGAAAGAAATTCATCTAGCATCACGGTTTTATTACAAGATGGAAGTGATAGTAAGCCACAGAAATGAATTTGTGAAAATGATAGCTGCTTTATGTCATAAATCAAACGATTCTGAAGGGGGTAATATTCCCTCAAAAAGCCTACTAAGTCTAAGGAACTAATCGGATCTTGTAGTCATTTTTTGTATTTATGTGCTTCTGGCAATTGCAATTTATAAGGTACATACAGTCATTACATATGCTAAATGAAAAAACAACAACCTGATAAGCAATTCAGATCATGTTCAAGGCCTTCAAGTACTCTGCATTTCAGTCAAGTTTAACCGTGATTTCAGAATAATCAGATAAAGCCACCAGTGGAAAAATAATAACTGTTGCGCATCTATGATCAATCACAAAGTGGTTTTACATTATTTTCAGTCACGTTAGGCCTCAGGGTATTAAGGAATAATCGCTGAATGAGCGCTGTTTTATTGGAGTGTAAGTAATAAGAAAGAGTCATTTGCATATGAAACCAATTGATATGTATATAGAATATACGGTTTTATCATTTTGACAAATTAATGACCGTTGGTATATTAACATATCCTAGTGAATAGCAGTGATGAGATAATGATTGATACGGATTGGTTAATTAATGTAATGGAAATTTTATATTCTTTACCGTTAATCTTTATTTAATAGGACATCTACATACATTAATCAAATCAAAAATAGAAAACAGAGCAAATATGCCACAATATCATGATCTTTAGCCCGGTAATGGGTAAATTATTCAAACTTCATCATTGCTATGACTTGTGTCTATAAGTCAACATTGACGTATAGTTTACTCCTTAATAAACACACGTGATATCTAACAACACACGTGATTTCTAACAACACACGTGATTTCTAACAACACACGTGATTTCCAACTATGGTTTAGATAGTGGAAGATGATAAAGAATGTTGCCTTAAGATTGGGCCAAAATAAAATTACATTTACACAAACATAGCAAAATCAGAATTATGACGTTCAAGTGGATTTAACTCAAACTGAATACGTTTAAACATATGAAGATCGAGTTGATGACGTTGAAGCGGATAGGTAGATTTTTTAATTTTATTTGTTGTTATATTTTGTTTCATGTGTGAATGTCTAGTTCAGGTAGTTATGTATTCCATTGTTTTCCATATGGTCTCTGTGTTAATGGTTTCCTCTCATCAGATGTACAGCCATTACGTATTGAAGAGCAGTTTTATATTGTCCTTTTAAGCTGATGTCACTGTTTCTTGCGAGACTTCAAAATTTTCGCGATTTTATTATTCTTGTTCTCGAAAACGTAAACAGAGGCATGAAAACAAGGTGGGGTCGGGTAACCGGGAGCAAACAATTTTTTTAGGCCTTATAGATATCAAGATCAAAGTGATGGCATCAAGGTACTTAAAAAGCCCAATTTGATTACGTTTTCACGTAGAAAGACCAAAGTGATGACGTTGAACAGTATATAATTCAAGCTGATGACGTTTACACATACCAAGATCAAATGATGACGTTGGGAGTATATCAAGATCAATTTGATGACGCATGCATATGATACGATCAGATTTATGACATTTGGCATATCAAAATGGGATTGATGATGTCGAGGCAAAGGAACATCAAGTTGATATCTTTGTGGCATACTAACACCACATAAGACGCAGTTAGAACGGCCACCTTTATTCTTAAAGACATTACTTTTCAGTTTTAATACATACCTGATATATTTTTACACCTCAAAGTTGTCAATTGATATCACTATGCGACCACTCATAAATATGTTATAGTATTAAACACACCAGTTTCTTAATATTTTATTTGAACGACTTAAAGAGTTTAGCATTTCGTAGGTCTGCGTTATGTCTGGCTTTTAAATGTGTAGTAGTAAATATTATCAGGCCATCTTCCCTGTCTATTTGTCATTGAAAGTAGTAGTCATATTGTGTTCATCAGAGGTTTACGATCTGTTCGTGTCGTTTACATTACGTTTACACGGGTCACCTAGATGGTACCATGGCAGCTTTCTTGTCGATGTCTCAGACTGAGACGTGATTAATGTTCTAAAGGTGTAGTGTTGTGATTTAGTTCTCAGGCTTTACAAGAAAAAGAGAAACCTGACTATTATTGCATTAGGACCTAGATATTGCTGAAAAAATGTAATGATTTACATGTAGTCAGACATTGCGTGCATCTTAATCGTACTAAAACCAACTTCCAACAAACAAACAAACAAACAAACAAACAAACGAGTAAAGAACGAATATTTTCGCAAATAGCAGTGATGAATATGAATTCGATTTTCGGAGGTTAAAGAGTATATATGATTGACATTTTGCTGAGGATTTTGGTCTATATACTAGGAGAGTGAATGATTTGATATTTTAACCTCAAAAAGCGAACGGGAAATTGATAACATGAAATGTAGCATTTAGAGAAGTGTTAGAGAAAGTTGTTCTGTGTAAATGAAGATGTTCAACAACCTATCAAGAGTCCAAGTTCCTGTCATTAGCTAGGTTTGCCATTTAGGCCATATGGGTATTACTAATTCTCCATTGGAACTATTTTTACTAAGTATCCATGACTGAACACGTCATAATACATTGACTAACCTATAATACAAATATTTGTACTGCCTATGCTAACTTCCAAACAGCCATACATTTCAAGATCCTGATCAGCGTTGACCCTACATAGTGAACGCGATATTTGAAGTCTTATCTAGTTATGACACATAGTCTATAATATACTGTGTGTGTATTCACCCGCAACGTCTTTTGCGAAGACCTGAACATCAATGCATACCGATTGCTAAAGTTCCTAACGACTATTATCCCATTTTTGTGTCATATGAACCTCGTTACTACACTGAGGGGATTTAACATTTCGATGGATACGATAAACGAATCATTATACGATTTCAGTTGTAGTATAACACCTGTGTCGACATGTTTCTGTCCCAAATCCGTATCATTTTTCAACTCTCAACATATAGATTGTACCAAACAAACCATTAGACGCTTAATTACATGGAGCGTATTGTAGACCAATACCAGATTTAAACTGAATACCTTCCGTAAGGGCAAAGTCTTTAGATTTTCGTTCCTACACAAATAGTTATTGATATATGCAATTCTAAGTACGTACCAAATTATATTGAATTTAAAATATGCATTCTTAAGATATAGCCTGATTACTTAAAATAATTAATTATGCAAAATGACGCATTAAAACTAAAAGCTACATCACCAACCTTTTCAGAACATGTGCCTTTATGTATGTTTTAATTCGAAGTATGTACCAAATTATATGGAACTTGATGCTGGAAGCCCTCTTCATATACGTGTATAGCCTAATTACTTAAAATCATAAATTGTGCAAATGACTCATTTACACTGAAAGCTTCGTCAACAAGGTTTACATGTCTAGTGTGCTTTGTTTTGTTTGAAGTATATACCAAATTATATTATAACGTGTGCTTTCTTAACACAGTGCCTAATTACTGAAAATTATTAATTATGCAAATCAGTTATTAAAACTGCAAGCTATATTATCAAACTTTATATGACAAATGCACTTTGTTATCAATGAATGTACCAAATTATATTGAATTCGACAGATAGATAGATAGATAGATAGATAGATAGATAGATAGATAGATAGATAGATAGATAGATAGATAGATAGATAGATAGATAGATAGATAGATAGATAGATAGATAGATAGATAGATAGATAGATAGATAGATAGATAGATAGATAGATAGATAGATAGATAGATAGATAGATAGATAGATAGATAGATAGATAGATAGATAGATAGATAGATAGACAGACAGACAGACAGACAGACACAAACAGATATGAATGTAAAATATTTTGATTGTTTAGCTTGTATACATACATACATACATACATACATACATACATACATACATACATACATACATACATACATACATACGTATGTACATACATACATCATTAGGTCAGTAGTTTTAAATTACCTCACTTATTAAGGAAAACATCTTTAGCATACTGTAAGAACAATGGGAAATTACTAGTATTTTTGATTAAAGTGACATCACTACTGGCTAGATGCCAAAAACCCCACACCAAAATATGACTTGTAATACTGATTCACCTACTAATTCCAACTATAGTCTGGACATTGTCAGATATAATATTACAACGAAGTGTCGAGATCTAATCTCAATAGCTCCTCGTGTTTACTGTATGTCAATTAAATGTCTTATGAAGCACTAGACACATAGTCAATAACCATAGATAATGTTTAAATTCCTGCTTTATACCGCCCAGGGCGCTTACCCAAGGAATTACGGTATATACCTGTTTTGCGTGAAAGGAAAACTATAAACGGGGAGACCGTATAATGACCTCATAAAGTCCCTCCTGTAATTTGTTAATAATGTACGATAGTTGCCATAAAAGTGTATACGTTATAGTGTCTAATACATGTAAAACCAGTTCATTGTCTTGTTCTGTTCTGTTCCAAGAATATGGAGCATTAACCTGAGCATGAGTAGTTGGTCTGGTCTGTATTTCTTGTACGTACATGTACATGACTATAAACTAGGGAACCTGCAGTCGAGTTTATAACGTGAAGCAATCCTCCTTTGATCGTCATGTCTTTAATATGGATAACGTGGTATACCTTACAACTCCTTGTAGATTTAGAACTTTTGCTCACATTTTGGCAATAGGAAAATCAAGGAGCGAGTGTCTTTTGGGAGACACGACATTGTACATTGCTTAAAATGGACCCCCCCCCCAATGATCACTGTAGTGCACGTGTGTGTATATAGTTTTGTAGTTTGAGTACACTTACAATATATCACCTACACTTACTACGATCTTATACTCCCTCAGTGTACGTTCATACATGTTGAAATTTAATTTTCCTGTATATTTAAAAATATACAACATGTACAGGAAAGTATATTTCATACATGTTGAAATTTAATTTTCCTGTATATTTAAAAATATACAACATGTACAGGAAAGTATATTTCCAAGTAGAGTCTTGTCATAGGCACGTAACCCAAAATACACGTACTTATATATAATGTAAGTAGTCTGACAGCGATTTTGCCCTGTGCATATCCCAGACAAGCACAACTTAATTTCAACCAAACTCGGCACAAAAATCAGACACTATAGGCTTTAATAGGGTACATATGCACGCCATTTGATTTTGCTACCTTTGCCCTTTATGGCTAAACATTGACCATTTGTCATAAAAAATAACGTTCGAGGCCACAACACAATACTCTGAATAAAATACATTTAACTCTAATTAATGAAAAATAAAACTATGTGTTGAGACTGCAATAGATGGTAGTAATTTTACTCTGAATAATTTATAACCTCAATGAATCATTCATCCACTAGTTATGTAGTAATTGTATTCCTTATTTTGACAGGCTAGGAAATATCAAGCTCGCTCTCTCAAAGCTAACAGCTCTGCATCATTTTAAACATTAGCTCTTCAGCAGCTTCAACGATGTAGTCTCATGTATACAAACTCACACTGGCATATAAGATTAGGTAATTCAGACAGATTAATGGAAGGATGGGTATATTAATTGCTACAATGATAAGATTTCCTTGCAGCCATTTTCCTCAAGAAGTTATGAAAAATCCCCCAGATAGTCAGCTTAATGAGTAGTATGGTGACCTCCTTTTTGAAATAATTGTACAGGCTGTCGTCTAAAACCTCAACTGATAGAATAGAGTCTTCTTTACGTGAAATTACTAGTTCTAATCGATTAGATGCTAACAGACATTAATTTGAAATGTATAGGAACACGTAAAATTGGACGTACGGTCTTCCAAATTAAAATGTATATTTAATATGTGGGTGATACATTATATACAAATTACTGTAGAATTGTGTGATCTTCAAATTATTGTGGCAGTGTCTTTATTGTGCATCATAAACATTAATTTCAACATTATTTCCTTAATGAATGAATGAAGTAATTTAATACTACTGACCTGATGATGTGCTGTTAAGAGGGAAATGTATACATGTATATATGTATGTATGTATGTATGTATGTATGTATGTATGTATGTATGTATGTATGTATCTTAATATACATTACCACACACATTACAATATATAAATATATATATTGAGGGTAGAAGAAAATCAAGTCGGTTTTTTCGTCTCTACAAGCCTGTTTCGTGAGTAAATCACTCGTCAGGAGATGCTGATGTATATAATTGATGTAGATTAAATGTTGATGTTGTTGTAATGAACACATCATAAAGCCCCCTGAATGTTCAGAATATATTACTACTGAGAACGTTTAATGACGATTAAAGTAAATGAAATCTGATATTCATAATATTCTTACTTTCTAGATACAATGTACTTATTATTTCATTGTAGTCGTGGTAACCATTCATCTTTAAGTCTCAGTATAGAAACGTCACGTTATCGAAGTACGCTTGCTTTTATTTGGTTCCATTCGTGCCATCGCTTTGAAATGGTCATGAGTACATTCCACGTGCATGACTACCTATCAAGAATTTTCGTCAGCGAAGGACACATAAAAATAATAATACAGTAGATACTAACAGACATACATACACACACATGCATGCATACATACATACATACATACATACATACATACATACATACACATACACATACACATACCCAAACACATACACATACACAGAGAGACAAACACACACCCGATCCATAGTTAATACTTTGAGCTATAGAAAGTCAACTTTGAACTTTCATTAGGAATAGCAATAATGAAGGGCAAAAGTATGAACGTTTATTCCATTCATCCACTCATATCATATCTTTATTCAGTACTAATGGCCACCGGCCAAGATGCACAAACATTGGAATAAACAGATCACTAGAAAGCAACTATTGAAAGAAAAGACGTGAAAAGATAAGAGCAAAAAAGAAAGTTCACATTTCAGAGGTTCTAAATCTAATGTTACCGTCTCTTAGTTTTGTGGCATACAGTATATATCTACTTAGTTTTGTAGCATAGCATATATATCTACTTATATATTATATGCCACAAAACTAAGTAGATATATACTTAGTTTTGTAGCATAGCATGTATATCTACCTAGTTTTGTGGCATAGAATATATGTCCACTTAGTTTTGTGGCATAGAATATATGTCCACTTAGTGTTGTGGCATACAGTATATATCTACTTAGTTTTGTGGCAAAGAATATATATATACTTAGTGTTGTGGCATAGAATATATATCTACTTAGTTTTGTAGCATAGAATATATATCTAATTAGTTTTGTGGCATAGAATATATATCTATTTAGTTTTGTGGCATAGAATATGTGTCTATTTAGTTTTGTGGCATAGAATATATATCTATGTAGTTTTGTGGCATAGAATATGTGTCTATTTAGTTTTGTGGCATAGAATATATATCTATTTAGTTTTGTGGCATAGAGTATATATCTATTTAGTTTTGTGGCATAGAATATATATCTAATTAGTTTTGTGGCATACAATATATATCTAATTCGTTTTGTGGCATAGAATATATATCTATTTAGTTTGGTGGCATAGAATATATATCTAATTAGTTTTGTGGCATATAGTATATATCTAATTCGTTTTGTGGCATAGAATATATACCTATTTAGTTTTGTGGCATAGAATATATATCTATTTAGTTTTGTGGCATAGAGTATATATCTACTTAGTTTTGTGGCATAGAATATGTGTCTACTTAGTTTTATTATATATGTACCACTGTGTACGTTGATGTACAGTCAGACATAAAACCGGTATTTTCATTACTGGCTATGCAAATGGGATAAATTGAGATAAAATAGATCCTATAGCAAAACCAATTCCTGATGAAAATAAGCAAATAAATGTATTTGTTTTAAGGCACATAGGCGTCTTTCCTGTTGTTACACACTTTTTGAACATTTTTTTCTTGGTTCATAAAGTATTTCACTATTTTATTTTGACAATCGCAAGTTTTGGGGTATCAAATAACTATGCAAATTAGTCGCTTACCTATCAAATAACTGTGTAAATTAGTTTAGGTATTTTCACTGCAAATAAGTCAAATTAAACAATACTTCAATTCAACTACATTCCGTATGTAAACATTATCGATCTTGATATTTAGTAATGTATCAAACGTATCTGGTATTCTAAACATTTTCACAGGATAATTATATACTGTTTTGACACATTTTTAAAGCAAATTCATTAATGTGTGTCATTTTAAACTGATATCCGCCCAGGAAAAGCAAGATTCGCGAACTCGCTTACACAGTTACACAGATTTGTGTCAGCTGCCTCCGAACCGGAAGCGAACGTCACCGCTATTGATAGTGATAAGAAAATAAAGGATACAATAATGAAACTATTACTTCTACTAGACAAGTAGGTGTACCTTCAAAGGATTTGGCGAGTTAATTCAGAAATATGCCCGTTATTCTCTCGCAAACATCGACGAACTTACTTTTCACAATGTAAACGGGACATTTGCATAACAATTGGAGACATTGTCAAACGGTTACAGCTGATGAACTGGGTAATCTAAATCATTACGCAGTGATGTTCGTCCTTTTCTGAATTATTACGTTTGGTGTACACATGTAATAATAACAGAACCCCACGGCCTCGCAATGGATGGTAGGGCATACATAACTTATTTTCACCCGTGATTCGGTTTCTTCTGTATTTTAACTCGCTATATCGCTCGTGAAATTATGACGACAGGATAAACCGAATCACTCGTACTCATGAAAATAACTTCTGTACATGCCCTAACTTATCATTCATTGTGAGGCCGCGGGGTTCTGTCATATTATGGCATACAATATATATTTAATTAGTTTTGTAGTGTAGCATATATATCTACTTATATATTATATGCCACAAAACTAAGTAGACATACATGCTATGCTACAAAAGTAGATATCTACTTAGTTTTGTAGCATACAGCATATATCTACTTAGCTATCTTAGAGTACCAACATTATGTGATGATATATATCAGTAATGTAAATTTATATTCAAATTTTGGTGGTGGTGTTGATGGTGGTGGTGGTGGTGTGGGGGGGGGGGTTGTAGGGTTAAATATTGTTGTAGGAAAAATTAGTTTGATCTAATTGTAATTTTAACATCCCTAATTTGGAATCTAGTCAAGCTATAGAAGCATCTTTCTTCATTTTCATAACATAAAAAAATATTGAAAACATTATGTTCCAAATGTATATTTACTAAAACATGTACAAATGATACTTAGCTAGTAGCAGTAACATAGAGAAAGAGAGAGAGAGCGAGAGACAGACAGACAGACAGACAGACATACATACATACAGACAGACAGACAGACAGACAGACAGACAGACAGAGACAGACAGACAGACAGACAGACAGACAGACAGACAGAAAGATAGACAGACAGACAGACAGACAGACAGACAGACAGACAGACAGACAGACAGAGACAGAGGCACACAGAGTTATATATATAAATACATATTTATATACCACCATATATAATCCGTCTCTCATTTATGTGCTTCACTTTAATCATACACTTTAATTGCCCACTTTTCTTTGAGCACTTGCTGTATCATATCGATCTAGCTTTCTCTTGCTTTAAAGTACTTCTGTTGACCAATGTAATCAACTCCATGTATTTGAACTGTTACAACTATGATCTGACATATCCATCATAAACACAAGAAATGTGATCAAAGAGGAATAAAAATGACGTAATGATTGTGGAAGTCTATGTAAACAGTGACTTGTCAATGGCACCCTGTCCAGAGTGTCAAGTCACATTTTCTTTATTCAGTTTCGAAAGATCTACAAACTATTAGCAGCATACAAAGCCTTGTCAATCTTTCAGCATTTTGTTCTTCTTCTTATATTATATATGATATAATAATTATATATGATGTAATATGATATGATATGATATGATATGATATGATATGATATGATATATGATTATAATATGGTATTCTATTATATATTCTATTATATTATATTTTATTTTATTTTATTATATTATATTATATTATATTACAATATCATATAACAATTTCTTTTCTCATTATCTATTCAAAATCCCCTCTTTCCACAATTCTTGTTTTGTACAAAGTTAACACATCCACTCTGAAATTCAAATATGTTACTTTTTGGAATAACTATACATAATTACTATTTTAAACTGGGGTTACCCTGCTACAAGGCAACAATTCACTCAATGTAGGTAAGAATGACCCACGTCTGACTGTGACGTCACCACATGGATCATGCGGAGAGGGAAGGTGACCTCATTACTTTAGCGTCACACTCATATGTTCCAAGTAGAGGAATAGTTGTCATCACAAATACGACTCTATTGGTAGAACACAATAATCAATCGATACTTACACCACACTTAAATACACACTGACTCAAAATATTTTGTGATATTTTCTTCGGATGTATCGTTACAGCATATCAAAGGAAATTGGAGAAGAACTTTAAGAAATATTTTTTAAATAACTAATAGTTTCGAAACTTTTCAGTTCTAAAAATGCAATGTAAGCATATGCAATACAAAGTTTATTTCTTACTAGTTAATGTGCATGTACAAAGTGTAATAAAGTCGAACCATTTAGTCTGTCTACTAGAAAATTTGTCAGCTTTGTGAACAAATAGTATTTATAGCATTAGCATTTACTGCAGATGTTTCTAGATCAAATAGTATACAGCTGGAGGAGAGTTTGAACGTTGAAACAAACTTGACGTGTACAGGAAGTCTATCATTCGTACAATATTGTTGTCATTGTCAATGTTAAGTGTTATAAAAATTGCAAATGTTCTACTAATCCTGGAAATGAAAAGAAAGGTATTCTATTATAGCGATCATACAGATACATTGTAATGTGCTGTGTGCCCTTCACCATAATTAAACAAAATCTGAAGCGAACTGAACATGATGATGTACCTTTTTTAATTATATAAGATTCCTGTTGGTGTTTTTTCTGTAGACGTAGTGAAAACGATAAAATTAGATTGTCGGGTCTGGATTACGTCCTATGAACTGATATTAATGATCCGTCTACTGTTTTGTTTGAAATGTGAGAGATGAATAATTGTGTCGGTACTAGAGTCTTATTTCCGGTACAAAAACATTGAATAATATTGTCTAGTGATATCGTCACTGTACATGTGCTGATTGAAAGCCAAGACGTTCATATATTCAGTGAAGTTACTTGTAACTTAAAGGATATTGTATTTGAGACTTTGACTCTCGGAATAAGTAGAAGACTATTGCGACAAAGGACATCTTGTGATTTGAAGTGACAATGTAGATAACACTGCAGACTTTTGGAATTAGAATCTCGGTTATACGTTTCCTGTGTATCTCCAAGGATTTCCCATGCATTAGAAAGCAGTCGGGGGGTAAATTTACAGGCCTTATTTATTGTTTGCTGTAATGCAATCAGTGAACACATTGTAGAGATGCATAGGGTGACTTTGAGTGAGCTATTGTCGACCGTACATTGAAAAGTGATGCCGTGGCATCTGACGAAATCAATAACTATATTGAAATTAACATATGCAAGAGTAGCTGATTGTACAACGTTTCCATGGGTGTAGTGAATTTCAGGCTAACAACGGTTTACAATTCCTGCAATTGTGACTGAGTGAACAGCTTCGCGTGACATTTACCACGTGGATTATATCCATTTCCATAAGGATGTGCATAATTCTATATGTCAGTTTCCTCAATAATATCGCTAATCTTTGGGATTCGTGAACAAACCTCCATTATCCTTGGATTGTTTTGCTGAATCCAGTGTATTGTGAGGGACGAGGTGAGTAGTCATATCATTTCATTTTTGTCTCTTGTTTAACTGTTTTGAAGGAAAAATAACATGTGGTTTAATGGCGATTGTTTTTGTCATTGCGAGCACAGTGTGTTTCCTTTCCATTGGACATATGCTCTGTGATTCCAACATTGACTCATCTTCACCATATACCGCAAGACGGGTTTACTATATAATACACAAATAATGTATTTCTGGAACGGGTCCATTAAACACTAATTTCTTCTTATCTCACCCTTTTTAGTATCATATCATCCCTACCTCTCATCTCATTTCTATGTCTCAACACCAGATCATTATTAAATGCCTATTCACAAGCATTTTCTTCCTACTTAGTTGTGAAGTACAAATCATTGGGGACATCAAAATATCAAGAATTCGTATCAAAATCCAATTTCTCTCGTGTAAAGGTGTTGAATGTTGTAATCACTGTATAGAAAGTAGGTACATTGCTCTTTTCAATAGGTGTAAAATGCTGTAGGATACAGTATTGGTTGTCCTGGTATGAATTGACATTCCACGGAATAGTGTAGGCGTCATTAGCTATTATTCTCAAGATAATATCCTGTCATATTCTCATTAAATAGCTGTTCTTGAAATTTCTGTCATGCACTTCGAGCTAACTTTGTTATAAAGTGATGCGATAATATGTTAATGATTGACAGCTTGTCGTCAGCTACGAAGAGCGAAAAGGACCAAATGCTGTCTCTTATATCTATATTTTGCTTCCTCTATTGATATGTTCTTTTCGTTTTTTAAATATTGTGTTATGTAACTCATGTTTATACTTCGGTTGCATCTCACTTAGTACATTACATTTCTCTTCCGCCTTGTCTGAAGTTAGAATGACAACGTATTATCATTCGAAAAATGCTCTTACTTAGTGTCACAAACGAGTTATGAATATGTATGACTTGGACAATATATCGAGTATTTTCCCGCCAAAATTAAACGTAAAATGTTTCTTTTTTTCTTCAAATATTTGACTTTAAGACACACGTTTTAACTGTACTTTTGACTATGCTATGGATGTTAAGTTCATTTATCGAACTTATGTAATTTAGCAAGACATTTCAATCCTATGAATTGAAATATCATGCACTGTTAGTGATCCTTAGGGTATATAAATTATACCGAGTCACAACGACTAAGTTTCAATGATCATAAATGAACAAACCGACTGAGACGGTCATCGAACGTAATAAATAACACTTGGACTCCCCTGCTCATTTGAATGCTCAATGAAACAGAGAATTGCTGAGTTAATATGGAACCGGAACGTTGACATCCTGGATATGCAGTCGAAAGAACCAAGCATGTGTACAACGGAAGTACTACTAAATTCAAAATTCAAAGCATGCTTTCACCCTACCATTCATGGCTCTAACCTCGAACATAGCATGACACTACGTCACAGAAATAGATGGAAGCGATATGTTTATATTCATAACCACTTATTTCTTAGTATTATTTTGGATTATGAATCAAATAAGTTTGTAAGATTTTCTTGGTAAGCGCAGTCCACGTGTAATTGACTCTTTCTACAATGTCTTTTTTACCCAGTAATATTTAAGTAGAATGGTATTTCAACCAAACACAAAGCCCGACCATTGATGTATGTATGTATACGGCCATAATTGCAGTCAAAAAGTAGCGCCCCCCCCCCCCCCGTTAACCAGAGAGACAATCTGTAGCAATAAACTATACTAACTTAATAACCTTGCCGAACAAAGCAGCAATGTTCTGTCTTCATTTCCCAATTCTTTCATCAGCTATTTGAAATTACGTCCCGAGGAATACAATTCGCTCTTTATTTAATTTCAAACTTCAGACCTAGTGCTGTGTAATTTGCAACTGAATGGCACGTTTGTTCTATTTCTAAATATTTGGCGCCATCCCCGACTTTCTTGTCTATAATAAGCCATTGATTTCCGAGCTCCAGACATGTCCACTCAGACCCATGTATACATATTGGTTGTTATACACGTAAAAGTGTTTGAGAATCTGAATACAGGCTATCTATCTTAAAATCGTTTATACAACAGTGACATTCATTTTGGGTATATATTTGTAGATGACAACTCGTTGGGCTTATACGAACAGTCTACAATGTTGTTGATGACTGTGACACTAACATTGCGGTGCGTTGTATAAATAGAGGTTAGTTGCAGTATGTCTAGCAGCAGAAATTGCAGTAAAATAGTAATCACAGGAAGACAAGTAACTGTATAAGAAATAGTACTTAAATCACATACAAGCCAAGTTTCACATGCTCGAACAAATATATGGATTTCTACCATGGGTGTTCTATGTTACGACAACTCGCGTCCACGTTGTTGCGTCAGCACTTGCCGAAAAGATCAGTCAAACCCTTCAAAATCGCCATTATTTCACCAAGAAAATTATTGGGAAATAATATCTGATTATAAGTAGTTGTATTTGGACATGGTGGTGATTAGGATATTAATCATAGTAAAAAGTAAACGTAAAATTATTATTTAAGAATAGGTACGAGTACTCTGGTAATAAATTTCAAGTGACGGTAATTGTATTAGCATTTGATTAGCATTAGTGATGACAGTGGTAATCTTATGTGTGAGCCTCATTATCACCAACCTAAGAGTGATATATATATATATGTATATATATATATGTGTGTGTGTGTTTTTTTTCTTCTGTATATGTGAGTATATATACATTTAACACAATTGAAAACTGATGTTCAATAGTCAACTCAAAGTATCGTTCGCCCTGTGAATAGAACATCATGAGATATGCAAAACAGTGTATGTATTGTGTGTGTGTGTGTGTGTGTGTGTGCGTGCGTGCGTGCGTGCGTGCGCACGCGTTCGCGTTTTGATTGATATGTGTGGTCCTGAGTGCAAATGACAATTTAAAAACAGTACACAGCAGTCGAAAAAATATTAGACCTGTTGAGAACTATAAATGTGTGGCCTTGTCACCGGCAACCTGGACAGCAATATCGAATTATGTCAGAATGTGTCAACATCAAATACAAACATTTTAAAGGTCCACTGTTTGTCACAAAGTAGTTGATTGATTGATTGATTGATTGATTGATTGATTGATTGATTGATTGATTGATTGATTGATTGATTGATTGAATAATGTAGGGAAAACTGGTTGATCAATGTCAAGCCAAGATTTCACAATGTGACTCAAAAGTATTGAATCGGGTCTTTTCGGTCTAAATTATCCCCTAGCAATTAATATTCAATAAGCAACGTATTGATGTTATAGGAATCGAAAAGTGTCAATGTAAGTAATGTGGGATTATGGTGGAGTGACATATTGGATGTACTTGCTTTAGAGAGACTTCTAAAGGTCTCTCTATATGCCATTCATCTATTCATGTGGTCGTTATTAGAGATGAAAGGCCTTTTTAGAAAATCCATGACAGAGACTCCAATAATAATCCTGAATATTGACTTGTACCCTCATGTCGTTAACAAATGTAACCACAAGAGTGTGAAATCGTATGTTCTAAAAAGAGTAATTGGGAATATTGTAACAATGAATTGTGGTAGGTATTTTAAAGCAATACAGATGCTGACGTGAACTGTTGTAATTATTAGACCATACTGTACCTTAGTCTACCTATACTCGCATTACTATGCCCAAGAAATGTCTAGAGTTTCTGTAAACCCGTAGACATATGACACTCGAGATGTGTGATAGTCAAATAGTCGTATAGATATTCTAGATAAATGTTTACTTTACGTTGCCTCCAGCTGAAACGATATTGATATCTAACGAACACCTGTCTATAATTAGCAATTTGATATCTTAAGTAATACTATTTAGTAACGAATACTTTGCCCTTACAACGTAATTCATTTCAAAAATGGACAGGGGAAAATACGAAACGAATGATTATATACACATGAATTATTTAATGATATAAGCAGTGTATGGTTCCTTTTACAGTGTTACAAGATAAAGGGCAAACAACCAAAAGGAGTATCTAAATCCTTTAGTTATTTTTATCATGTAAAGCACTCATTCGAAATTATGTTTGCTATGCAAAGGGAGAGAGGGTTTGTGGGTAATTTCGTTGCATGCAAAACAGTATTCTGTAGTATTTTACTTACTGAAGCATGCATTAGCTGCAGGTGGAACATATAGAGAAACTGTAATAATGACTTTCTCGTGATATCTTGCACGCTGAACAGTATTAAATAACCTGAGTGTAAACGTATTTGTGTAGCTGTACATATGCTAAAATAAATCCAATCAAATTGATTTTGGGGTCCGCACCATAAAATCAACGCCCCAACGTGATCATGATTTCAACCTGTTACTATACTATTTATAGGTAAGATAGACCACTGAGTTACATGTACAATGTCTATGTATTGGTGTTTTAAGAATTTTCAATAACTATGATTATTTGTTGGTTGTCAGATCGACAAAATAATACATTATTTACAGCTAGTACAGGTACAACCATCACTTCTATGAGCAGAATCTAAACCTGGTGTTCAGGAATATTGCTGTAGCGATGCAATGGCATACTTGTATGCACCTGTAGTAAAATGCTGAGTAAACCATTTTTTTATCCATCACCTGTGACAACAATGCCAGTGGACGATTTTACGACCATTGATGGCATACTATAATAGAACACTTGAATATTTTATGTTAGTATTTTCAACCGAGTAAACACATTACCTCATGATCAGCGTGTGCCAGTTTAAAAAAGGATAGCGTAGATTTATGGTTGTTGTTGTTTTTTTCCATATGTTCCGTGACTTTTCGAAAATATGGCCTTGTAAATTATTATTTATAGAGCTGCTATCCATGTATGTTGACGTCCCGGCTGCGTGTCCGGTATAGACTATGGTATGTTGACACAGCAATCACATTCATAAAACCACATATAAAAAACTGCAATATTCTTAAAACACGCCGTACTAAATTATAACAAACATATTGAAACTAATAGGAGGAATGGAAATCATTGATATGTCGTGATAACTAGCTGAAACCCTGGAATTAATACACAGTACAAATATGTTGGAAAGACATGCAGTAAACAATATGTGATGTATTGAAACAGTATGGTGTGTTTATACTCTACAATGGAAACTGATACATCAGCAAACAATATTGTATATACTTATGGAAAATGTATCATAAAAACATATACAGATGTTAAAACATATTGATGTGCTGGATACAACGCAACGTACAGTGAAGCCGTATAGAACAGTGATAAGCAATTAGAGATATACGAGACACTGTTATACTATTATAGTACACATCGCCTTGCAAAAATGGAATTTCCATTAATTTTTCGAAGAAATATGATAAAACTATATTATCTAGTGCATGTACCAACTAAGTTAATCGTGTTGCTAATCCATTAAAATGTTAACTAACCGAACCTAGCTGTAACTTGGGTATTATTTTTTCGAACAGACAGCAAGAATACATTCACCGCAGCATGTTAAAATACCAACAAATAGACATTGTACATGTCAATTAGAGATAGATTTGATCCCATAGACTTACATTAACATGTTGAAATCATTATCTCGTTGGGGGGCGCTGATTTCAGGGTACGGACCCAAAAAGCAATTTGATTGGTTAAATTTACCATTATGTGTACAGCTGCACAGATATGTTTACTCACAGGAGATTCTACACTGTTCAGGGTGTACAATATTACGAGTAGGTCATATTTAACAAAACAGGTTTTTTAAAAATCCCAATTGCAACTGGAGTAGATCAGTGTAGCCTTAAAAGGGTAAAAACGAATTAACAATAATGCCGTAAAAGTATAGGCCTTTTTACGGCACCGATGCGTCAGTGGTAGAATATATTCTTACTTTGTCAGAATACAAATTTAGAACACAGACAATCAACTCCCAATTTAGTGTTATATATTTGTGCTGACAAATCAACCAGACGGTTGTCGGTTTATGTCACACGGCAAACCCTGATATGAGGAAACAAGAAAGGTTACGTTTCATGCCTCATTACGAGATTTTGAACTTGGCATAAGTCAGAGATACATGTGGAAAATGAATACGATTTTAATAGGTTGACTAGAGTAATATATCAATACGTTAGTAATATGTCAGAATCACACGAATTACTTGATTTTAAATATGCACCAGTAAAAATGATATCAATAAATGTAAAGGTGTTACCGAGTGCTTGCTACATCCTTACATCCTTCATGGCAGCCAAGGTTATTAGTAAAAGTATACTGAATAACCTACCATTTCTGAAATATTCGCATGCGAGAGTCTTTGTCAGAAACATTTCTTTATAGTTGACTGGAGGGGATGATTGTCCAATAAAACCATTCAACTGTTCTATCAAATACCTGCTCATCTCATAAAATGACGTGACGAAGGATGTGTTATGCTCTAGAAGGCTCTTTAAAGTTTTTAGCAGAAATTGAGCGAGAGTGACTAAAAGTCATCTTGAAGACAATTCCGGTTCCCAAGATAATGATATAACATACATTTAATATTCGTTTCTCTCATCCAGACAGCATGTATCATTTTATGGTGGTATCTCATTACAAAAGTCGATTTTGTAACCATGAATCATGACAACTTTGTAGGTACTTTTACTTGCATTTTATTTTTTTTCATTTGCATTTCTCATACACGTATTTATAGGACTCTTGGTATTTTTTCAATCACAGATTGAGCAAAATCCTTTCAAATACATGCATGTCATTTTGGTTATATCACACATTAGCATATACTCAACTAAGCAATATCTGATCTTGAAAGGAAATATAATTACCAAAGTCAAAATAGACTAATGGAGTTGATTGTCAACGGTGAATCAGTCTATAGTCAACACAATCGAATATCAATTAGTCTATTGTATTACAATTATTCTAAATCGTCAACAACTAAAGGCATATAGTTTTATCGACCATTATTTCATGCTAATACATTTTCCCAAGTAAATATGTGTGTTGCCTAGCGACAATATTACAGTCAACTGATAATTTATACAACTCCATGCAACAAAAATCTGGACTTTCTCTAACGTCCGAAGATCAATCTTGTTAATGTGCCAAAACTGTCAAACTCGAAATAATGCTATTTATTACTTGAAGTACATTATAAAAGTTCCCCACCTCCCGTTCCCCACCTCCAACAAAGTAGGTATGTTTTATAAGTGCCATACGTTAATTTGTAGACATTTCAGTTAAGCACAGATAAAAGACTGGCGTTGAAATAGTGTATACATATATACTGACTAGCTTCAGTGAAATGGACAATACACACAAGATACACAAGAACGGCATCAATAGCATTGAATGGTTACAAGTAAAGAAACCAGTGATTATTCTGTGTGTAGTACTAGTAGAGTTCAATAACCATCTATAAACAGTTCTTTATGGAACACAATCATTTTCTGAATCACTTGAATCACTTATTAAAGTATACTTGATTAACGTTTTAAAAATAGCTGACACTTACAAGTACATGTACATAGATGTGTAGTCGTACATGTACTTCCAAAGTGCCATGTAGAATAGCATATGTATTATAATGAGAATTATAATGTTTGCTGTGTTCCTAGGCAACCATCCATCATAATTCCAGGGCTATGCCAAAGTTATGATAGAAGAAATATGTTCGTGATATATAAAGTATTGAGGTTATCAACTTCACAGCATATTGTACATATACCTATTTTGAAAATAATTTCATGTAGTTATGATTATAGATATAAAGACTGGGAGTAGAGCATGTAGATCGTTTCACTGTGAAGGTCAATATAGTGACAAATACTATTATTTCTCAATGTCACCACTGTTGGCGCTTTTCATGAACTTGTCTCGCCTTCCAGAGTATTTACAATTCGCTCCATACTCTCCAAATTGAACGTAATGATCTACATTGTATATGTTCCAATATGAGGAACTATGTATGTTATTTTATATAGTATTTACATTAAAAGTGACACGTAGAAAGTACTACAATTTCGTTTTCTAAGAAATCAAATTTAAGCATTCATTGGAAGAATGATCAAATTAATTTGCATTTATCGGAAGATATGTGCTATGAATTATAATCTTACGTTTTCCTTTACGTTCATCTTATCAATGTCAGTAAATGAACAAATTGCAATCTCACTTTTTTATTTCTATCGTTTAAATTTCACTGAAGTATAAAGTTATTATGTTTTACAGAAGAAAAGTTGCTAGGCTCATTCACAGTGAAATATTCTTTCATCAAATTGTGGGCGTTGAATGTCGCACTTAATATATTGTGTAATATGTATACGGACTGCTTGCTTATTATTTGACTTTCACACAAGCTGAGTTTACAGGTGTTTTTGTTGTACTGTGTGATGCAGGCACTTGAAGTATTGTACTTACTGAAGCACACTTATAGCCACCACTTTCAATTGACTAAGCTCAACCCTGGTATCAAGATATAATTGATAAACGACCTGATGACGTAATTAATCATACGTATCAAAAATTATCTATGACATTCCCACTATACAATCAACTGTTCTAACAATGCCTGAAGACAATTGTAATGTCATAGTAAATTAGTTTAATCGAGGTTATTATGTTAGTATTTTCACTTGTGAGTAAAAAATTATAAACTCTCCTTGTGCCACTTTAACAAACACATGTCCTACATGGTTGTGTTCAACTTTTTTTGTAGGAAGTTATTGCTGTATTTATTCAGTGGCCTTCTAGCTTTGTATTGGTAGATGTTGATGTCCACACCCTTGTAATACATCCTAAAGGGTCGCCAAGTTTACATTTTAATGAGCATGAAATATAACCATTCCCATTGTTTTCCTTCCAAGTTTAAAATGTGATACTGTAACAGTACAATATAGTTACTTTGGAACGAAAAATGTTATAGTCTTTCCTATATCATTAACTTAAACGAAGTGATATTCTTACGTTGGCACGTGCTATCCAAAGTGGATATGCCATACATAAAACAGATATAATAACTACTTTGATTTCACGTTGCACTACTTAACCGTTTTACAATCACCGTTCTCAAATCTTTGTTGTGATCAGATCTTCAGATTTATTAATTAGCCATTTCAAAGATGTGACAGTACACTTGTTATAACGTCACTTACTTTAGGCACCCTAACTTGATAAACAAGTTCCCTTCTTGACTTGATTGCTGTAAGTTGGAGAACAATAAACAAAGGGAGTATGTAAGCTCAGAGGAATCTGGTGACATGTTTTACAGGCGAATCGGGAGAGAGCGGAAAGGAGATGGTGTTTCATCTTATAATGGATTAGCAAGATTGATAAACGTTGTTACCATTTGACCTGTGATGTATTTCATCACATTCAAGGATTCTCATTCACTCTCTTCTAGGAATTCAGAGAAAGGGTTTATGATGATTAAAACCTGTCGGTATCTTTGAAAGATCCAACATGGATTGTGTGGGCAGGTGAATTAGTGATAGTAAGGAGGGCGTTTCAAAAATAAAAAGAATCGTGATTTCGTTGTATGCGTCAGTGCCACTTTTGAAAACTAGGCTTCCGAAACCGGGAAGGTTAGAAGTTAATGTAAGTACGAGTCTTCAGGGCATTACAAATAAGTAATAAGTTTGTCCACATACAAAGCAATGTTTCTTTAGCGCCATATTGGATCTGATATATTCCTGACAATCATACCTAGATTAGATAGCGTTCCCTGGTGTGTTGTCTTATAATATGGACAATATATTCGGAAATCACCAAACCCCCTACCTAGGGTCTCCTAACCTTTTCATGGAATCACAACTAGTAGTTGGCGTTTTATCTTGGTAGAATCTACCAAACACAATACTATGACCTTTTCGTTATTTTAAGGTCCTTGGAGTTAATCACAAGTCTTGTTAAATTGACAGGTTTCTATAACGCAATAACACTTCAACTTTTATTCTATTACAATATCAATGGTTACATTAGAGAGATCTAAGAAGGAAGTATTAACCCCCATCGAACAATTCACTACTATTGAATTAGCACTTTGTTACCTTTAGAATGAAGTGTTTAATCAAGTTCTAATGACTGTATGGGGTGTCAATGAATAAATTGTCAAATCATGAAGTACAACACGTACACATGTGTTGATATATCAGGTTATGGCAGTATAACTGATGTCATTTGAATAGGTCTGTAGTCATGACGTATTGACGCATGTAATAAAAAGTACAGTTTAAATTTAAATTGAACTGTTGTTAGTCATGTCCGTCCATTGCAGTAACGTTTTGAAGCTTGTTGTATGAGAAGAAAGTACTTCAGAAGATTTACTTTTCACCGATATTAAATAATGTTTGGGTTTCTCACATCAATCATGCTGACTAAACGCAACATGTATTGTTATGAAAGTCTAAGTTGTTGAAAGTATGTATGTCTTCTATTGTATGTGGGTTTACTTGTTTAGCTTTGTTTTCTTAGGTTGGCATTTCAATACTGGCCTATCTATTGGAGGTACTACAATACAGGGATTTAACCTAAATGTATACGTTTTTAGTCATTTTTGCTACATATAAAAAATAACATGTTTTGTTTTCTTAAGTAAACTAATCACTTGCTATGGACAGAACTCAAAATCATAAGACATAATTTGGTGACCTAATTAGGTATATATAAGCTAACAACACCGTTGGAGATATGCAATAATATTAACATTGAAATCTGCACTAGCTGTAACTAGAACGTTATTGTTATTTATCAGACAACCAACAATATATTCACTGACAATTATTCAAATACCAGTAATTGGACATTGCAAATGTCAATCAGAGGTCGATTTTATCCATTAGTACAGTAATAGTAACAGGTTGAAATCATTATCATGTTGCGGGTACTAATTTTTGGGTGCGGACCAAAAATCAATTTGGGTGGATTTCTCATACCTTATTGTGTGTAAAATTGCACAAACACATTTACCATCTGGTGATTTAATACTGTTCAGAGTATTCGATATGGCGAGTGAGTCATGTATTTAACAAAACATTTTCAAAAAATGTACCAGATGATGCAAGCGCAGCTTTGATACAATACCAAACTAGTTGAATTATGGTTTTATGTCAGTAATTTTGGCCGATTTAAAAAACATCATTATAAAGCCAGCCTTTGCCTCAGTCATCAAAAAGTTCATATTTAAATGGTTATTGTTATTCCTGTGCTAAGTATTTGTGATCGAGAATAGCAGGGATGTATCAAATTATTTGTCAGAAATACGAGTAAAGTGATTTTATAGTACCTAGCCTGAATTATCCTTTGTGAATATGTAAATATACACTTTAACGTAATAAGGTTGATAGTAACGTGATCTAATTACTTGATGTGTCAGGATTTAATGAGTTTGCAATTTCCACGAGTACTGTATTTCTATCAATAAATTGATTTTGAAATATCACAAAGTAATGTGTAATGCAATAACTTGTGACCGATGAAAATTCTTAAAAAAGATTCGAATAATAAAACTTTATTGACGTTTGAGTGTTGGAAATAATTGTAGCCATATTCTCTGGTTACAGTTGTAGCAATCGTGATTAACACTCCCTCTGAGGAATGTATGTCTGTTAAATGAGGAAAGGTGTATATAATCCGTATATTTTGACATATGTATCCAACGCAATGGTATGAAAAGACTTGAATTAATGTATAATGTGAATGCTGATGAATTAATACTATGCGTTGTTCTGTGACTAATTCAAATCGACGTAGTTTTACTTTATTAAATAGTTGTATTCGTCAAATTACATTAGTTGTGGTTGAAACTGTGTGTACTTTAACTTAGACTAATATTTAGTCCCAAAAGGGCACCACCCAGAGGGGACTTATAGGTTAGGTTCCGTCAGTGCGTGCGTGCGTGTGTACGTGCGTGCGTTCACCCTCATATAAGATCTCTGGCATGCACCAACTGATTTCAACCAAACCTGGCAGAAAGGTAACATACTATATGAGACATATGCACGTCACTTTATGACCTAATCAAATATGTCCGATTGGCGGCCATATTTGTTGTTAAATTTCACAATATTCATCCTAACTTTGGAGGTATAATACGTAGTGACTTCATTCAAGTGCCTACACCCATGTTATCAAATATGAGCTGTCTTTAAAAGCCTCTAACCTATGACCTTGAAAACTCTTCTTCAGGCCAAATATCCAAATTTGGGTTATCTTCATAGTTTTTTGAATAAAACATTTCAAGTGATGATGATAATTTTAATCATGTCTTGGTTTTTACTATGTGGGGGCACAATGGCGGCCATGTAAATCAGAAACTAGCCAGGGAAAGAAGGGGAAAAGTCTTATGTCACCACAGAAATCAATCAGTCAATTGATCAAACATTCAACCAAATAATCAATCAATCAATCAATCAATCAATCAATCCACCGATCTTCTTCCGTGTCTAACTGGATCTGACAGAATGATCCAAATTTGCTGGAGGTGTTAAGTAACCGGAGGGGTGAAAATATTAGCTTCAATATATGTAAATACAGGTGTGAAAGTATTTGTCAGTTATGTACATCTAACTGTCCACCTTCTGTGATGATATCACTGTAGATTGGTTGAATGGCATATTTTCCTACATTGGCATTAAGTGACTGATTGTTAACTTTGATGCATATGGCCTCCAATAATCTTCTTTTATCCATGTTTTGTTCCATGTTGATGATCTTAATAGTTTTGAAGTTAGTTCTGGGGTTAGATGACCACTTTCTGTAATGTGTTGGCGAATAGCTCATCGATCTTTTTTCTTGTTATTATTTTAGATATTCCTGTGATCAGAACGTCGACGTCGTTTTATCCATGGTGGACAGTTAAACCCGGCTTTGAAGGTGCCGAAAAGTCTCCTAGTTCTGATCACCGGGATATCTATGTAATGATAAGCATTGTGTTAATAATAAGAAAGGACAATGTGGTCTGTAATGTATGTATATAAACAACATACCATTCCAACCATATAAGACCAACCATGATCTTCCCTTAAGGTTGTTTGCAAACTCGATTTCATTTGTTTGGCTACGTGCTGTACAATTGATCTACGCCCACACTTCTAGACTATACTACTGAGAGTTAATAAAACCATCCCCTGGAGTAGGCAATGGGGAATACAGCAAGCTGCCCATGTGACAAGTTACATGGCACTTGTTCCTAAGGGCAAAACTTACCTGTTTGTATAATCATACGAAGGAATCTTTTGGGAAAGTACGTCGAAGTCATAAATTTTAGGCGAGACAGAGAACGTGATTGTTATCGAATATTACGCCATCTACTGATCTAGTAGTACAGACAGTCTACTTTGCACAGCTAATTACAGCGGCTAGCGTTTCCTAAGTTGTTAATTATGGCGGCTAGCGCTTCAAGTTGTTAGGCTTCCGATCACTGTTGATATGTATAAGATGCATACATGTGAATAGTCTGTCTATCTGTCTGTACGAACGTACTGACGTACGAGCGTGTACATGTGTGCATACCATTGGGATACAGTCAGGTGATGACCTACTACATATCTTGCATTGATATCCTATGATAAAGAATATTTATTCGAAACGTCGGATTGCATTTATTGATTGGGATGTTTCACTCCTTCTTAATGCACTTCTATGTATGTATGTATGTATGTATGTATGTATGTATGTATGTATGTATGTATGCATGTATAAGTAGCACTTTTATTTATTATTTTGATGGTTAGGCCTGTCTTTCATTTAACTACAAGAATGTCCGAAATGGTATCAGCTAATGTGAAATTGAGGGAAAAGGTCATGTGCAGAATTAAGAAGCGACACCAAGTGCTCCCCCGTCCATCTTCTTTGTATGACAGACATGTGTCTGTGACTTCTCAGACCACTGTTATAGAAAATTATACACAAGTCGATTTCGATCAAAGCAGATATTTGTTAACCCTATGCATGGTTAAATATGCACTTCAAGCGTGTTTGATGATTTGGCTAATCGATTAAGGCTCGATTTCAATCTAAGTTAAGAAAATAGAGGCTTGCTAACTAAGTTAATGTAAATATAACATCTCCTTCATTACGTACCTGTTATATTTAGTTGTTATCTATCAAGTAAAAACGACAACCCCAACTTGCCAAGTGATCGGTTTATAATCACAAACGTGCATGCTATACTGTTCTCTGGTGCAGTCCTCCTGTGTTATCTAGCTGTATGCTATGGTGTCGTGTTCAGACTCTGGCACTCTTGATTTCAACAAGGTAAAACATTCTTGTATTTAGTTGGATGATGAATCACGTTGGATCTCTCTCTATCTTAATACTTGCACCCCTCTTCGTTATAACTATTGAATAGCAAGAGGAAATTCACGAACATTGTCATGGTAATATGTCTAGACGTACTACTATCGATGAGAAAATGATATGCTATTGATTCCCCTACATTTTAGTGAGGATGTAGGACTTGGTTCAATTGAAATACTATTGGATTAAGATAACGTGTTTGTATTAATCGTTTTCGGTCTCCAAACATTCAATAAAACAGACATATAGAGGAATCAAAATATTGATATTATAACTCGCTCAGTTGTGACCTTGTCAGAGGATATCAAATACAGTCAGCTGGCAGTTTCCATAGGTGTTGCCAATAAACAGTGAGATTTATTCCAGCCACTCAAAATCACCTCTATTGGTAGTAACAACTAGGTATTGACTCAAATCTCTAGTTATTTGATAAACATTCCAAACATACGTCGGGACTCGTCTAACAGAATTGCATCCAACGTCTATATGGAATTTAACGACGGTCTGTTTTGGAATTTTATTTCTATCTGTGGTGTGGAAAGTATATATGAAATCGTGTAAGACTGCTAAACAGGTATGGAAGTAAATTTAGGATATATCACAATATATGTATACATGAGTTGTATTTTAATACATGTGCAACGTGAGTATTATATATTTCAATGTATATGTTTTATTATATATTTACACATTCATATATGTAGTATATAGTATATAGATATCACATATATAGATATAAGGTTATATATGTACATAGTTATATTTAGTTATATAAAGTTACATATAAAATTAATTGGACAGTACGGGTGACTGAAGAAGAGGGGCTCACTCGCCTTGAAATATTTGCATTAGAATCGCATGATGATGATGATGTAATGATTTTATATACAGAATCCCAGTGAAAAGTATTATACATAGATATACCTTAAAGTGATGAGACGGTAAGATGGACAGTAATTCAGACAGTGCTTGCGACTGATCGATTACATGTCAGGATATAAATCATATTATGTAAGTCTATGTATATCATTAATGTTATACCAATGAGAGCAAACTCTGTGTACTTAATTGTTTTCCTTGGAGAGATATTCTCTCCATAGAAATGTCAGACATTAAACACGTCCTCGTAATTGATCTATGACCTGGTTTACCTTTGTTATGTTGTGTCACTCAAAATCGACCATAAACTAGTATAGGTTCTCTCGATACTTCACACGAGGACGCCCTCTAGGCCTCCCCCAGTTTGTAAGTCTTATTTTTATTATACAATACAATAACCATCTTATTTTCAATTCCTTGCCTGGCAGAGATCTTTCTGTAGGATCGATTGTTTATTTTTGTTCTCAGAGATTACTGATGTTACATATATTCGGCAGCTGTATTTCTTTATAAATGTCACAGTTTTTTGTTGTACGTAGTACCTTTTTGTGAACAGACGATGATATTGTATTTCATAAGGGTTTGTAAGAAGTATGTGCAAGTAAATACACACATATCCTAATCTGTTCCATCCATCTCACCATGTCTGTAGTAACTAATCGATAATCATGTATATGTATGTGTGTGTGAATTCCTTGATCAGAAAGCTTACACAAGTATACTCTCCCAGTATAATACTTATTTCAACAATACAGATAGCAGATGTTACATCGGTTTCTAACCAACTGGAATGAATATTTCGAAAGACTTCACGTTATACGGTTGTGCATCGTATGTATGTGCATATGTATATGCATCATTTGTATTTGCATATGAATATGGCTCGTTTGTATTAGCATATAAATATACATTATTATGAATGTCATTAGCCAGTTATGAAGTCATTATGGACTTGTTGTTTTGAATGGTAGCACCTATCCTGTAATATATGACTATGTAATTATAACTACTGTATGTCCGTCCACAGGGACGTGATATCTTGCGTTGATGCTTGTTTTCTTTGATCATAAGATCAAGTGTCATTGTAAATAAAATGTTTACCACCATCACTAAATATATATATATATATATATATATATATATATATATATATATATATATATATATATATATATATATATATATATATATATATATATATTAAGTATACAAACAAAAATGAATACTGTATGGTCTACACAGAACATATGGATAAATATTTCCATTTATAGGAACATTATTCGTATTTACATGTATGTACTGTACTTCTGTGCATATGTGAAGGTGTTGGATGAAGACACGTCTAACTTGTACTTTAAAATACGCCATGTCAGGCCATATAGTACTAATAATAGCGTTACCCACATTGGTGTACAATTATAGCATGTACAAACACAAGAATTAATCCCATAGACAGTGACTTGATAAACTACTTACTAAAGTATGTCTGTATTTTCTCACCCCCCCCCCCCTATAATTTGTCCTACTATTTTGTAATCGAATAAGTTACAAGGCTTTCAGACAGAGTGGGTTTCTGACCCTAGTGCTTCACAAAGTCTTAATTTGTCTAAAACATGATTTGAGACAGGGTGATGACATTAAAATGTTATTCATGCATTTTGTCAATAATAACTTCGCTGTGGTATTCATTCGTGCAAGGAACACGTTTTGAATGGGACGGTCTGCCTCTTAACATTAGAGAATCACTACCCAATACTGCCTACAAATCGTGGCTGTCGTGTCATTTATGTTCTCAACATGTTCTTTATTGCTTAGGAATGATCGCACAACGTCGCACAAGCTCAATAAACGAACTTCGTTCCATTAGGACAACCCCCCCCCCCCCCCAAGCGAACGCTTACAAGACACACTTATGACATGGTATTAAACACATTAAAATACTACCGGAAACCCAGTACGATATATCACTATATATCACTTAAGAGGTAAATTTTAATCAACTTATCACAATCTCAGTAGTAAATACAGAACCTGTTGTCATTGAAGGTGTGGAAGTTTTAGAAGTGCGAAAATGAAATCAAGCAATCGCATTGATGATAGAACCCCCTCTCCCCTTCATTTTAATATTGAGCTTATGTTACATTGTTCAATCGTTTATTACTACCAGCTTCCTCAACAGTGTATTCCCTATCTGTGTATGTGGTAATTCATCGTTGGATATGTCACACAGTATTCAATCGATACACACTACAGCTACACATAGTTATAATCAGAAATAAGGTATGAGAAATACAAACAGTCTACTGTCAATCAATATAGACAGTTCACATTAAAACATTAAACCTGTCAATATAGCCAATCCACATTATAACGTTACACCTGTCAATATAGACAATTCACTTTATAACGTTACACCTGTCAATATAGACAATTCACTTTATAACGTTACACCTGTCAATATGGCCAATCCACTTTATAACGTTTCACCTGTCAATATAGACAATCCACTTTATAACGTTACACCTGTCAATATAGACAATCCACTTTATAACGTTTCACCTGTCAATATAGACGATCCACTTTATAACGTTACACCTGTCAATATAGACAATCCACTTTATAACGTTTCACCTGTCAATATAGACAATCCACATTATAACGTTACACCTGTCAATATGGCCAATCCACTGTATAACGTTTCACCTGTCAATATAGACAATCCACTTTATAACGTTTCACCTGTCAATATAGACGATCCACTTTATAACGTTACACCTGTCAATATAGACAATCCACATTATAACGTTACACCTGTCAATATAGACAATCCACATTATAACGTTACACCTGTCAATATAGACAATCCACTTTATAATGTTACACCTGTCAATATAGACAATCCACATTATAACGTTACACCTGTCAATATGGCCAATCCACTTTATAACGTTTCACCTGTCAATATAGACAATCTACTTTATAACGTTTCACCT